>NC_069509.1:190889016-191186516 GCF_027579735.1 Bombina bombina
GGGGGAGAGAGAGAGTGCAAAAAAAGAGGGTGGAGAGAGAGCGCAAAAGAGAGGGGGGAGAGAGAGCACAAAAGAGAGGATGAGAGAGAGAGCACAAAAGAGAGGGGGAGAGAGAGAGCTCAAAACAGAGGGGGAGAGAGCGCAAAAGAGAGGGAGAGAGAGCAAAAGAGAGGAGGAGAGAGAGAGAGCAAAAGTGAGTGGGAGGGAGAGAGCGCAAGGGGTGGGACCGCTGTACTGCAAAAAATGGCCCGGGAGAGGGGGGGAGAGAGGGGGGGGAGAGAAATAGGGGGGGAGAGAGAGAGAGAGAGAGAGAGAGAGAGGGGGGGGAGAGAGAGGGGAGAGAGAGGGGGGAGAGAGCGCAAAAGAGAGGGTGCAGAGAGAGTGCAAAAGAGAGGGGGGAGAGAGAGAGAGCAAAAGAGGGGAGAGAGAGCGCAAAAGAGAGAGGGGAGAGAGCGCAAAATAGAGGGGGAGAGAGAGCGCAAAAGAGAGCGTGGAGAGAACGCAAAAGAGAGGGGGGAGAGAGATCGCAAAAGAGAGGGGAGAGAGAGAGTGCAAAAGAGAGGGGGAGAGAGAGCGCAAAAGAGAGGGTGGCGAGATAGAGCGCAAAAGAGAGGGGAGAAAGAGAGGGGGGAGAGTGCACAAAAGAGAGGTAGAGAGAGCACAAAAGAGAGGGGGAGAAAGAGAGCGCAAAAAAGAGGGGGGAGAGAGAGAGCGCAAAAGAGAGGGGGAGAGAGAGAGCGCAAAAGAGAGGGGGGAGAGAGAGAGCGCAAAAGAGAGGGGGAGAGAAAGAGAGCGCAAAAGAGACGGGGAGAGAGAGTGCTCAAAAGAGTGGGGGAGAGAGCGCAAAAGAAAGGGGGAGAGAGAGAGCAAAAGAGAGGGGGGAGAGATTGAGAGCAAAAGAGAGGGGGAGGGAGAGAGCGCAAGGGGTGGGATCACTGTACTGCAAAAAATGGCCCGTGTGAACGGGCTTTAGGACTAGTTTAATTATAAAACGGTACTTATTTCATATATCCCAACATTTCCATACCAATAATTTGAATAGTTAATATATTAAACACTCAAATATGATGTATTTAAGTAATCATTAATAATTATATAAATTGTTTAGAAGAAATATATAAACTAAACATGGGAGTCAGACATTATATATACGTTGAGTTGCCTGGGTGCACTTTATGGTAGATAGGTAGAAACTTTTCATGTTGAGATTGAAGAGGCACACACAGGTCTTAATTAGCATAAATTTTATTGATTCATAAATTCAGTCAACGTTTCGGTCCTCACAGGGACCTTTGTCAAGACTGTTCTATATACAAAAATAAGAAGAAACAGAAAATACAATGAATTCCACAAAGGAGAAAAGTCACATCACAGGACAAGACTAATAGGCTTAAAACAAATTATGCAAGTCAAAAGAAAAAAAGAAAAAAAGAAAAAAGCACAAAAAAAACAAAGTTGAGATTTGATTCCTAAAACCACGTTAAACCCATAGTAGAAAGAAATACAATGAGCAGTGTCAAGGAAATCACATAATTCATAGCGAAGAATATAGGCTAGGGTCTGTAGCTTTATAGACATGTAGCATTTAGTAAAGAGCAATGAATTTCATGTGGCTAGAGGCAATAAAATGTCACTGGTATAGCAAGGAGAAACAGAGAACAAGGTCAGAGTAAGGCTCATATACTACGCTCAAAGTTGGTACTTAAATGTGAGAGTTATATGCCCTGGAATACATAGATTTGGTCTTTAACAATACTAAGGCAGCATACAACAGAACCATAGCGTTTCAAGTATACATGGTAACGGAAATTTTAGAGGAATCAAAGGGACTAAAAGAAAAAGACAGCGTTAAAACGTTAAAGGCAGACTCCTTCCTCCCTTAGAGGCATCCACACATATTACCAGGTTTATTTAAATTAACATAGATACATGCCATTGGATAACATAACACATAGCTCCCCTGTTGCAAACTAAATTGTAAACTACATTGTGCAATATGTTGTTAGAGCTAACGTGTTGAGGGCCCACCTTGTTACCGTTTGTAAAATGCTGGTGTGCAAACAACTAGATCAGATGCACCAAAGGGCTATGTGTGATAGGCTACAAACATGTGAGTTATTAACAAGTGTGGCCCAAATACTGCTGTCACATGCGTCAGACGGCAGGATGTCAGAGAGCAACTCTAGCCTTAGTCCAGTAGTGGAACATGCGGTGTCATGAGCAGATGTACTCACCTCCGTGATAGACTGTGCAAAGCAGTCAGCGGTGAACAGATTGTATTCTGTGCCGCCTATATGTACCCTGCAGGTGTCGGCGTCAGATGACGTCATGCGGGGGGCGTCTGTGCACCAGAGTTTAGGTTGCCGTGGCAACAATTGAAATCACCCGGTTGGGATAGTAATAGTTGAAAGTATATGGAAGGCATAAACAAGGCATGTACCTCACTACAAATTTAGTAGAAGGACACTTCGTCAGATCAGTGGAACTATACATATGTGTAGGCATTGCTAAACTAACTAAAGGGTTACAGGAATAATTCGGGGCTCAAGTGATAAAACTCATATAACCACATGAGGAAAAGAGTAAACTCTGAAAACAGAGCGAT
Organism: Bombina bombina; assembly: GCF_027579735.1. NCBI lineage: Eukaryota > Metazoa > Chordata > Amphibia > Anura > Bombinatoridae > Bombina > Bombina bombina. Next base: position 190,891,622 of record NC_069509.1, read on the forward strand.
GTTTCTCCCACAAGAGGAGAGTTTAGATTCACAAAAAGTAAAGCAAAGGCATCCTGAATGGAGGGTGAGTTTAACAAGTCAAAAGGGGAGATCAGTAGATATGTTTTGACAGGATCGTAAGGAGGTCAGTGTGCTGTGTGTATTATGTATGTATGTATGTATGTATGTATAGGTATCATGTTCAAGGAGCAAGCATGATGAAGTGGGTGTATGCGTGTTTTTAGGGACACATAGCAATACCAAAGCACAAAACGAGCACGTCCTTTTCGGGAACGGCTAGAAAATCATCGCAGTGCTATTAGGAAGGCCATTAAAGACAAGAAGAGCGATTAACCTGTGGCAAGTCACTTTATGCAACAGGGACACACTGTAGTCATGTTAAGAACAATCCTCATTGACTGGATACCACCCCTAAGAAAAGTGGGTGACAGGAACCATTAACTACTTAAAAGGGAAGCTAGGTGGATTCACTGACAAGAAACATTAATACCCAAGGGGCTGAACACCAGCATTAACTATGCTCTATTCTATTAGGGTGGTATGCTCAACCCTCTTACAATGTGTGCAAAAGTGTATATTCTTGATTTAGTACCTTTTCTTGATGAGGGTTCCACAACTGTATGAACCACCCATCCCCTACGGTTATTGTTATCCGCTCCCCTGGGGTCCCTTATATCGCCAGTACCTCCCCTCACATGCAGTAATAATATCTAGGCCTCATCTTGTGCTTTGGTATTGCTATGTGTCCCTAAAAACATGCATACATCCACTTCATCATGCTTGCTCCTTGAACATGATACCTATACATAAATAATACACATAGCACACTGACCTCCTTACGATCCTGTCAAAACATATCTACTGATCTCCCCTTTTGACTTGTTAAGCTCACCCTCCATTCAGGAATCGGATGCCTTTGCTTTACTTTTTGTGAATCTAAACTCTCCTCTTGTGGGAGAAACATTGCTCTCTTTTCAGAGTTTACTCTTTTCCTCATGTGGTTATATGAGTTTTATCACTTGAGCCCCGAATTATTCCTGTAACCCTTTAGTTAGTTTAGCAATGCCTACACATATGTATAGTTCCACTAATCTGACGAAGTGTCCTTAAACTAAATTTGTAGTGAGGTACATGCCTTGTTTATGCCTTCCATATACTTTCAACTATTACTATCCCAACCGGTTAGATTGATTTCAATTGTTGCCACGGCAACCTAAAATCTGGTGCACAGACGCCCCCCGCATGACGTCATCTGACGCCGACACCTGCAGGGTACATATGGGCGGCACAGAATACAATCTGTTCACCGCTGACTGCTTTGCACAGTCTATCACGGAGGTGAGTACATCTGCTCATGACACCGCATGTTCCACTACTGGACTAAGGCTAGAGTTGCTCTCTGACATCCTGCCGTCTGACGCATGTGACAGCAGTATTTGGGCCACACTTGTTAATAACTCACATGTTTGTAGCCTATCACACATAGCCCTTTGGTGCATCTGATCTAGTTGTTTGCACACCAGCATTTTACAAACGGTAACAAGGTGGGCCCTCAACACGTTAGCTCTAACAACATATTGCACAATGTAGTTTACAATTTAGTTTGCAACAGGGGAGCTATGTGTTATGTTATCCAATGGCATGTATCTATGTTAATTTAAATAAACCTGGTAATATGTGTGGATGCCTCTAAGGGAGGAAGGAGTCTGCCTTTAACGTTTTAACGCTGTCTTTTTCTTTTAGTCCCTTTGATTCCTCTAAAATTTCCGTTACCATGTATACTTGAAACGCTATGGTTCTGTTGTATGCTGCCTTAGTATTGTTAAAGACCAAATCTATGTATTCCAGGGCATATAACTCTCACATTTAAGTACCAACTTTGAGCGTAGTATATGAGCCTTACTCTGAACTGTCTGACCTTGTTCTCTGTTTCTCCTTGCTATAACAGTGACATTTTATTGCCTCTAGCCACATGAAATTCATTGCTCTTTACTAAATGCTACATGTCTATAAAAACTCCAGATCATAGCCTATATTGTTCGCTATGAATTATGTGATTTCCTTGACACTGCTCATTGTATTTCTTTCTACTATGGGTTTAACGTGTTTTTAGGAATCAAATCTCAACTTTGTCTTTTTTGTGCTTTTTCTTTTTTCTTTTTTTCTTTTGGCTTGCATAATTTGTTTTAAGCCTATTAGTCTTGTCCTGTGATGTGACTTTTCTCCTTTGTGGAATTCATTGTATTTTCTGTTTCTTCTTATTTTTGTATATAGAACAGTCTTGACAAAGGTCCCTGTGAGGACCGAAACGTTGACTGAATTTATGAATCAATAAAATTTATGCTAATTAAGACCTGTGATATATATATATATATATATACACAGTATATACAGTATGTGCCTGTCTATTGTAGCAGAGTCAGCTGAGTCGATCACAGTTGGGGATTGCAAGTGTATAACCCATTTTTTATACCGTCTTATTAGAGTTGCTAAGCAACATACTATAAGAAAGTAATTTTCCTTTAAAAATTATCAGGTTGTTGGGCATCAAATGTAAATAGGGGAAGGTTATGTTTAATGCTTTATGGATTTTTAGTGCAATTGTTAAACAGAATAGGGATGTATATATATTGGGGGGGGAATATAAGCCAATAAAACTTTATACCAGCCTGGTAGTTTAACACCACCAATGGAAGCTTTAGCACAATGAATTGTGATTGTGAATTCAGTTATAGAAGGAAATAAATATTTTGATAATCTTGTTTTTATATTAACATTTCTAAAATAATAATCAATAAGATCTTTTTAACTTCTAAGCGAAATAATGTGAGTGCTCGGTAAATTAATAGTTTTTGCAGTAATTAAACACTCAGCATTGTAAACAGGGAGTTGGAATGATTTTATGACAAATGACCAAAAACATATCAAGCATGAAAGCAAAATCTCAGGCGCAGGAAACTCAATCAATGCGTAATAGACGCCAGCTTGGGTGATGGCAGTATTCACTCATTCAGCGCGCTGCGTATGGTGACAACCGGTTTTTGTCCACTGAAGGTGCAATTCCCATACACCAGCCAGTAAATAACCTTTATAAAAGATGTAGCTGTTCCCTGCTTTACTAAAGAAAAATCTAATAGTAACGCAGACTCTTGGCACAGGCTTGAAAAGAAAGATATATATTTAGGAAATGTTTTTTAGTATAATAACTGTTTTCTCAGTTATTCAAAAATGATGGTTGCTAGATATGTACATAAAAAAAGTATTTTAGTTTTGTACAATTTTTGCTCATAGGATTATTAGATTGTTAATGTTGCTATTTCCTATGTGAAATCTCTTCAGGGGAGAAGAAAAGCAGCTGTACAGCAGCTTAAACTTAAAGTAGTAGCTAGTGCTACTACTACAAGCCAGCAGTATGGGTGAATGTAAAATACATTATATATGTGTGTATACAGTATAATATACATGCAAAACTTACAGACCTGGGTGCTCACCAGCACTTACAGCCATCAGTGACCAGGGCATTTAACCCCAAATCTGACTGGGTGGTGTAAAGCCCCTAGGGAAAATTACAAAACAAGATTATTAACTCAACAGAAAGAAAGACTGGCACTTTCTTGTAAGCACACCGCCAGATTAAAAGCAAATGGTAGAGTTGGTTACAGCATTTGGCCAAATGGTGATAGGCCCAGGAGCATGTCAAGGTCTCTTGCTCCCTGGGTCCCTAACCTACAGCCACACAATGCAGCCTTCAACCAAACACACTGAGATACAAATAAGATTGACACAGGCACTTAGTAATTTCTTAGACACATTCAAAACACGGAATGGGTACACATCTTATGACCCTGCAAAACTCAGAACCCTGGGAGCTGACTTTCAAAGTCCATAGGGAATATTACAAAACAAAATTAACACAACACACACACACACACAACATATATATATATATATATATACATACACACACACATATATATTATATATTTATATATATATATTATATATATATATATATATACATTACACACACACGCACACACATATATATATTTATTATATTATATATATACATAAATAAAGACACAACACACACTATATATATATATTATATATATATATATATATACACACACACACACATATATATATATATACATACATACTTGTGTGTGTTGACAAATTAAAGAAATAGTAAAACCGTATTGATATTAGCAATTGCGTGAAAGTGACAAACACATGTGTAATGGTTACTTTTATTCAACTTGTACTAATGTAAGTAATAATTTTGTAATAGTGTTTTGGGTAAAATAGAGGTATCTGACTAGATTCAATAAACCCTGTTCATGAAACTGTTTCACATAACAAATTCCCTGCAGCATCACAATTTGCAAATTGAAGAATTCATTAAGATTTGTACCAATCCCTCGCCACAGCCACAGGTTCAGCTCTGTTATAATTAATACCAGCTGCATCTATCTACCAGCTCCCACAGATGCAGAAACAACGAAAATTTGAAAAAAGTGAAAAAAGACAAATAAAAGCAAAAAAATAAATAAACTGGGGCAACCTGTCAGCGTTGAACTAGTGAGATACAATCACAAAACCAGATACTTCAAAGAGGGCACCAGAGTCTTAAAGGGACATAAAACTATAATCTTGATCATGGCACCTATTGCGTGCATATAACTCTGCATGAAACCTCTGTACACAGATTAAACACATAGGGACTGAATAATTACAAGTGGCTCACTAAATTATTTTTTTCGCTTGCACGCTAACTGCTCTCAAAGTATAAAATTAGTGCGGCTGCATTGGCATGCGAAATACAAAATGAAAGTAAAAAGTTAGTGTAGGAGCAAAAGACAGAGGTGCGCTAACGTCAGGGCTTCTATGAAGTGCTCTACAAAAAAACAACTATCATTTATATCTTATGCGCTAACCTGACACTGTGCTAGACCAACTGCTCTAAACTCAACGGTGTTAGGAATACTTCACATTCCTGAGTTCTTTAAGTAGAAGAAAATTATTTTCCTTTTTTAATATATATATACAGGGAGTGCAGAATTATTAGGCAAATGAGTATTTTGACCACATCATCCTCTTTATGCAAGTTGTCTTACTCCAAGCTGTATAGGCTCGAAAGCCTACTACCAATTAAGCATATTAGGTGATGTGCATCTCTGTAATGAGAAGGGGTGTGTCTAATGACATCAACACCCTATATCAGGTGTGCATAATTATTAGGCAACTTCCTTTCCTTTGGCAAAATGGGTCAAAAGAAGGACTTGACAGGCTCAGAAAAGTAAAAAATAGTGAGATATCTTGCAGAGGGATGCAGCACTCTTAAAATTGCAAAGCTTCTGAAGCGTGATCATCGAACAATCAAGCGTTTCATTCAAAATAGTCAACAGGGTAGCAAAGAAGCGTGTGGAAAAACCAAGGCGCAAAATAACTGCCCATGAACTGAGAAAAGTCAAGCGTGCAGCTGCCAAGATGCCACTTGCCACCAGTTTGGCCATATTTCAGAGCTGCAACATCACTGGAGTGCCCAAAAGCACAAGGTGTGCAATACTCAGAGACATGGCCAAGGTAAGAAAGGCTGAAAGACGACCACCACTGAACAAGACACACAAGCTGAAACGTCAAGACTGGGCCAAGAAATATCTCAAGACTGATTTTTCTAAGGTTTTATGGACTGATGAAATGAGAGTGAGTCTTGATGGGCCAGATGGATGGGCCCGTGGCTGGATTGGTAAAGGGCAGAGAGCTCCAGTCCGACTCAGACGCCAGCAAGGTGGAGGTGGAGTACTGGTTTGGGCTGGTATCATCAAAGATGAGCTTGTGGGGCCTTTTCGGGTTGAGGATGGAGTCAAGCTCAACTCCCAGTCCTACTGCCAGTTTCTGGAAGACACCTTCTTCAAGCAGTGGTACAGGAAGAAGTCTGCATCCTTCAAGAAAACATGATTTTGTCAGGGTTTGCTAAAAACAAGTTTCCCTATCTTTTGATAATAGACAAAAAGTTAAGGACCACAACTGCTGAGAGATTAACTATAGGCAATAGTTTGTTTTGCATGTGTGATAAGTTTGAATAATATATGAATAAACCTTGGCAACAATCATAAACTGGCAATCACTATGCAATGTTTAATATACAGGTAGGGATTACACATACACCCTATGGCTGCCACATGTATCAGGATTGACACTGTGATGGAAAAATAATAGCAGCAGGGGTAAATGTTAATCTGTCCTGAGATACAGAGATTCACAACTGAGTGTATAGTAACAGTAATATAAACCAAGATATACTCAGAGGCTCACTGTGGAAATATAAAATACAGAACAAAACAAAATAAAAATATATAAGCTGATAAAGTAGAAATATAAAGTCTCAGTGCGGCAAAAAGAAGATGGCAGGAGAATCGATTGATGCAATGAACTGAAAATAATTACTCACGAACTCCTAGATAAAGTACTGACTGGGAAGGTAGAAGGCAAAAGGAAACTCCGGAGTACTAGTAGGCTTCAGGCCTCCGGCGAGATGCAGAGTGAGTCGCAGCCGGCGATGACGTCACCGCGTTGCAGTGTAGAGCAGAGGAGGAAGCAGGTATGGAGAGCGGGAGGCTTAAAGAGATATGCAGGGAACAGAGCAACAAGATCGTAAGACCTAGACAAAGCAGTAACGGTTGAGCAGAGATTACAAGTTAAGGTACAAACGGTTATCATGTAGGATAAAAGGATATTAAATGCAGAAGGTGGTAGATGGAAACAGGAGCAGGTAAAAATCCTTGTATGTAGTTTTCCAGGCAAGGCTCACAGAATTGAACAACTTCAGAACTGCAATACTAAGCAATGAGCTTAGCAAGGAGGAGCCTTAAATAGGCAGGGAGAGGTTATTGCATGATGTTAAAGGGACATTGAACTGTGAGCTAGATTCCTGACAGAATCCCCCCCTCAAGGAGCCACTCCGAGGCTCAAGGTTTAGGACGATCCGGATGGCGCTGGTGGAAAGAAGAGAGTAAACGCGGGGCCGAAATGTTGCCAGCAGGCTCCCAGGAATCCTCATCAGGAGTATACCCCTTCCAACGAACCAGATATTCTAGACGACACGCGGAAGCGGGAATCCAAAACGGAATGCACCTCATATTCCAAAGCAGGATCGATGGAGATCGGGGAGTAGCAGCAAGGCTTCCAGAGTCCTGAGAACCCGGTAGGGTTTAAGGAGGGAGACATGGAAGGTCGGATGAATTCTGAAGGTGTCAGGCAGTTTGAGACGTACAGTGTTGGCATTGATAACTGCTGAAACAGGATAAGGACCAATAAACAGGGGAGACATCTTTCTGGAGGGGGTGTTCAGATGTAAGTGTTTGGTAGAGAGCCAAACAAGATCACCTTCCTTATAGGTAGGAGGAGGACGTCTATGTCTGTCATAATACTTCTTATATACCTCCTTTGCGCTGTTTATTGCAGATTCAATGGCTTGAAAGTTAGATGAGATGTTATTTGATAGTTCTGATACTGTGGGTGAGAAGGTTTCAGAAGGTTCAAACAAGTGGAAAACTGGATGGAAACCGTAGTAGTTAGCAAAGAATGGGGAGATACCAGTGGCGGAATGAATAGTATTATTATAACAGATTCTGCATAAGGAAGAAATTCTGACCAAGAATTCTGATTAGCAGAGCAAAAAAGTCTTAGAAATTGTTCCAGCCACTGGTTACATCTCTCAGTCTGACCATTACATTGAGGGTGGTAAGCAGTAGTCAGTTTCCTTTCTACAGAGAAAGTTTTGCAGAATTGGGACCAAAGTTTACTGGAGAATTGCGTCCCTCTGTCACTGAGTATGGACATGGGTAGACCATGAAGTTTAATGACATGATTAAGGAGTAATTTTACGGTTTCCAATGCAGTAGGGAGTTTGGGGTAGGCAATGAAGTGACACATTTTTGTGAAAAGGTCGACAACAACTAAGATGGTATTATTCTTGGATGAGAGAGGTAAGTCAACTATAAAGTCTAGGGCGATCTCCGACCAAGGCTTCTTTGGTGTTGGTAAGGGTAGCAGAAGACCGTAGGGTGGTTGTTTGCCCTTTTTGGAAATAGTGCAGGTAGGACAAGAGGAAACATAATTCTTAACATCAGATGTAATGGTGGTGGCCACCAATGGTTCCGTTTCGCTAACTCTTGGGTCTTACGGAGACCTGGATGGCCAGCGAAAAGGGAGTCATGAACAGATCGTAGAAAAGGAGATCTGAGCGTAGGTGGGGACATATAATTTTGTGTCATGAGAAAAGAGTCCCTGTGCATTTACTTGTAGGAGTTCTGTGGGTTTTGTCAGATCCTTCATTTGTTCTCTTTTTAAAACAGCAGTGGAATCTGTTACAAAGATATGAAATTATGATCTGGCAAGGAGAGAACTAACTGTCGGTGGACAAGAAGAATGACTGCTAAGTCTTGAAAGAGCGTCCGCCTTTTTGTTCTTACCAGCTGGTCGGTATGTGATCAAAAAATTAAAACGGGAAAAAAAAAGATTCCACCGAACCTGTCTGGCTGATAAAGTACGAGTGGATTTTAAGTACTGGAGGTTTCTATGATCCGTGTATATGAGAGTTGGTAATGTAGTGCCTCCAGGAGGTGACGCCAATGCTCCAAAGAAAGTTTGATGGCTAACAATTCTTTGTCACCGATAGGATAATTTTGTTCTGCTGAATTTAAAGTCTTCGAGTAATAGGCCACAGGATGAAGTGGTTTTGTCAAACTCTCTCTTTGTGACAGGACTGCACCAATTGCATGATTGGATGCATCAACCTCCAAAATGAACTGTAACTTGGAGTCTGGGAAACGGAGTATGGGTGCAGAGGTAAACATTTGTTTGAATAAATCAAAAGCATACTGAGCTTGTTGTGTCCACTTAAAAGGAGTATGACCTTTAGTGAGGGAAGAGAGGGGTATTGCTATTTTAGAAAAGTTTTTTATAAATTTGCGGTAAAAATTTGCAAACCCCAAAAATGATTGAACTTGTCTAACATTTTTGGGTGTAGGCCAATTCAAGACTGCTTCAACCTTTTTGTTTTCCATTGAAATACCCGTGGGAGAAATTTCATACCCCAGAAAAGTGATAGACTGTGTGTTGAAAAGACATTTTTCTGCTTTAGCATATAAGTGGTTACCCTGAGTCTAGATAGTACTTGTCTAACGTGAGAAATGTGTTGTTGGTATGTTTTGGAGTATATCAAGATATCGTCAAGATAAATGACAACGAAAATATCGAGTATATCTCTAAAAATGTCATTTATGAGGTGCTGAAACGTCGCGGGGGCATTACATAACCCAAAAGGCATTACGACATATTCGAACAACCCATAGCGGGTTCGAAATGCCGTAAGCCACTCATCGCCAGATTTAATTCGGATGAGGTTATAGGCACCCCTTAAATCCAGTTTGGTGAAAAACTGTGCACCCTCCAGCCTCTCTATGAGCTCAGGAATAAGAGGTAACGGGTAACGGTTTTTAATCGTTATCTTGTTTAATTGTCGATAATCGACAATGGGTCTAAGTGAACCGTCTTTATTCTTTATGAAGAAAATCCCTGCACTAGCAGGTGAGGTAGATGGTCGGATGAAACCTTTTTTCAGATTTTCCTCTAAGTAAGACTTCAGGTGTGATATCTCTGGGTTGGAAAGTGGGTATATATGCCCTGTAGGGATTTCTGAACCAGGTATGATCTCTATAGGGCAATCATACTTCCTATGGGGCGGTAAGTTTTCAGATTCTGCCTTACTAAAAACGTCAGCAAAGTCCTGGTAAACCTCAGGAATCTTGGCAATGGGAGGAAGTTCAGTTGTATGTAAAGCAGTAGCTGGAAAACAAGTAGTAAGACAATACTTTGAATTAAAGGAAAGAGTGAAATTAGTCCAATCTATATTTGGGTTATGTGTGTGGAGCCAATTTATCCTAGTACGATAGGTGAGATAGGGCAAGGGATAATATCAAATGTGATGTACTCCCTATGATGATCAGTGGAAGAAATAAGTAAGGGAATGGTTTGATATTCTACTGGACCATCTGGAATATGATTACCATCAATTCCCCGTAATAACACAGGAGATTTTTTTTTTGACTATAGGTATTTTATTTGTATGGGTAAACACACTATCAATGTATGATGCTGTAGCTCCAGAATCAATGATCGCGGAACCCATGACCCGGTGAGACTCCCACTGTAAGAGAAGAGAGAATTGTAAATAAGGAGTGGGAGATGTTGGGTGGTGCAACAAAAAGGCTGAATATAAGTCTTACCCTTATTCTGTTTCTGCAAGGAAGGGCAATCTCTAACAGTATGTGACTCAGAAGCACAATAGAGACATAAGTTATTTGCTCTTCTTCTATTCTTTTCCTCGGTTGTGAGGGGGCCTTTAGTGAAACCTATGTCCATAGGTTCAGGAGTGGACTTAGTCACAGGAGGTGTATAATGTTTTTAGGATAATTTTCATGATAAGAGCGCTCCTGTTGTCTCTCCCTGAGACGCTATCAATGGTGATGCTTAATGACATCAATTCCTCAAGGGTTTGGGGTAACTCAGAACGGGAAAGCTCATCCTTTATACCTTCTGAGAGGCCCAACCGAAACTGGTTTCTTAGTGACAGATTATTCCACTGTGTGTCCTTAGCCATTTTTTAAACTCAGTGATATAATCTTCGACTAATCTTTTCCTTTGTTTAAGGTTTCTCATTGCATTCTCTGCTGTAATTTGCTTGTAGGGATCCTCATACAGGTTTCCCATGGCAAGAAAAAAATTGTCCAGAGAGTTTAGTATCTCATCGTTGTTTTCAAAGTAAGAGTTAGCCCAGGTACGGGGTTCACCTCTTAAATAGGAGATAACTGTGAGAACTCTAGCTTTGTCATTTGGATATGTATGAGGTTTTAAAGAAAATAGAAGAAGACAGGCATTCTTGAAATCTCTGTATTGAGACCTATCACCACTGAATTTCTCTGGGGTGCTAACCTGGGGCTCTAGTATGGGAACCCTCTTATCCACCACATCTCTAATGTACGCCTTCATGGTGTCATTTTCAACTTTCAGGGTGTTTAAAGCTTCAGTGAGTAAATCAACCCTCTGTGTGAGGTTCTGTAAATGGGTATTCATCCCAGCTGGATCCATGAGGAAGGCTTAGTATTATGTCAGGGTTTGCTAAAAACAAGTTTCCCTATCTTTTGATAATAGAAAAAGTTAAGGACCACAACTGCTGAGAGATTAACTATAGGCAATAGTTTGTTTTGCATGTGTGATAAGTTTGAATAATATATGAATAAACCTTGGCAACAATCATAAACTGGCAATCACTATGCAATGTTTAATATACAGGTAGGGATTACACATACACCCTATGGCTGCCACATGTATCAGGATTGACACTGTGATGGAAAAAATAATAGCAGCAGGGGTAAATGTTAATCTGTCCTGAGATACAGAGATTCACAACTGAGTGTATAGTAACAGTAATATAAACCAAGATATACTCAGAGGCTCACTGTGGAAATATAAAATACAGAACAAAACAAAAATAAAAAATATATAAGCTGATAAAGTAGAAAATAAAGTCTCAGTGCGGCAAAAAGAAGATGGCAGGAGAATCGATTGATGCAATGAACTGAAATAATTACTCACGAACTCCTAGATAAAGTACTGACTGGGAAGGTAGAAGGCAAAAGGAAACTCCGGAGTACTAGTAGGCTTCAGGCCTCGGCGAGATGCAGAGTGAGTCGCAGCCGGCGATGACGTCACCGCGTTGCAGTGTAGAGCAGAGGAGGGAAGCAGGTATGGAGAGCGGGAGGCTTAAAGAGATATGCAGGGAACAGAGCAACAAGATCGTAAGACTAGACAAAGCAGTAACGGTTGAGCAGAGATTACAAGTTAAGGTACAAACGGTTATCATGTAGGATAAAAGGATATTAAATGCAGAAGGTGGTAGATGGAAACAGGAGCAGGTAAAAATCCTTGTATGTAGTTTTCCAGGCAAGGCTCACAGAATTGAACAACTTCAGAACTGCAATACTAAGCAATGAGCTTAGCAAGGAGGAGCCTTAAATAGGCAGAGGGAGAGGTTATTGCATGATGTTAAAGGGACATTGAACTGTGAGCTAGATTCCTGACAGATTTTCATGCAGGACAATGCTCCATCACACGCGTCCAAGTACTCCACAGCGTGGCTGGCAAGAAAGGGTATAAAGAAGAAAATCTAATGACATGGCCTCCTTGTTCACCTGATCTGAACCCCATTGAGAACCTGTGGTCCATCATCAAATGTGAGATTTACAAGGAGGGAAAACAGTACACCTCTCTGAACAGTGTCTGGGAGGCTGTGGTTGCTGCTGCACGCAATGTTGATGGTGAACAGATCAAAACACTGACAGAATCCATGGATGGCAGGCTTTTGAGTGTCCTTGCAAAGAAAGGTGGCTATATTGGTCACTGATTTGTTTTTGTTTTGTTTTTGAATGTCAGAAATGTATATTTGTGAATGTTGAGATGTTATATTGGTTTCACTGGTAAAAATAAATAATTGAAATGGGTATATATTTGTTTTTTGTTAAGTTGCCTAATAATTATGCACAGTAATAGTCACCTGCACACACAGATATCCCCCTAAAATAGCTATAACTAAAAACAAACTAAAAACTACTTCCAAAACTATTCAGCTTTGATATTAATGAGTTTTTTGGGTTCATTGAGAACATGGTTGTTGTTCAATAATAAAATTAATCCTCAAAAATACAACTTGCCTAATAATTCTGCACTCCCTGTATAAGTAAATATATAGAAAATCCAAGCCAGTCCAGCACTCTCCAGTAAAAACGTTATCATCCGGGGAGCATTTGAAACAATTAATAGTCAGCCTTCATGGAAAGAATGAGGAATAGAAGAAAATAGAGGGGTGCCTCATGTGTAGGATCAACAGATATAAAAATCAGTAATAACAGTAGTAGAGCCAAATGGGTACTCACACACTTCACAAGCACACCAATGTGCTGGTAGTAGCAGGCTGCAGATTCAAATAGGTGTGGCAGCTCACCTCTCAGGTAGTACTGTGATGCTGGAGATGGAATAGGAGACACAGAGAAAAAAAGCACTACATGTGCAGACTGTTAAAAATATAACTGACAATATTTTCAGTGGTACAGATGGTTACTCACATACTCTATGAGCACACTTATGTGCTGGTAGAAACAAGCTGCAAATTTTAGGCAGGTGTAGCAGCTCACCCCAGATCAGATTTCTTAATGCTGTAATCAAATGGCTCCAATAGGTAAAACAAAGTCCCAAAAAGGTAGAGAGACTCTTATGTATCAGCAGGGCAGTAGGTAGGTAAAGATATCCACTCAAAGGCATATTTCCAGAAAAATACAAATATTAAAGCAGAGGTAGGAGAGGTAGGAATAAGAACAATTATATGCCTGATGAAACGGTGCAAAACCGAGAAACGCGTTGCATTATTGGGGTCACTGTTAACCCCCTTTTTTATCCACCCAACACAGCAATTGTTTTGTTGTGTTTTTTAACTTTTGTTTTTAATAAATATTTGTATTTTTCTGGAAATATGCCTTTGAGTGGATATCTTTACCTACCTACTGCCCTGCTGATACATAAGAGTCTCTCTACCCTTTTTGGGACTTTGTTTACCTATTGGAGCCATTTGATTACAGCATCACAAAATCTGATTTGGGGTGAGCTGCTACACCTGCCTAAAATTTGCAGCTTGTTTCTACCAGCACATAAGTGTGCTCATGGAGTATGTGAGTAACCATCTGTACCACTGAAAATATTGTCAGTTATATTTTTAACAGTCTGCACATGTAGTGCTTTTTTTCTCTGTGTCTCCTATTCCATCTCCAGCCTCACAGTACTACCTGAGAGGTGAGATGCCACACCTATTTGAATCTGCAGCCTGCTACTACCAGCACATTGGTGTGCTTGTGAAGTGTGTGAGTACCCATTTGGCTCTACTACTGTTATTACTGATTTTTATATCTGTTGATCCTACACATGAGGCGCCCCTCTATTTTCTTCTATTCCTCATAGTTATACCCGGACCAGTCGGCGAGGAGGAGGCAGCCACCACAGGGCTTTTACACTTGGTTTTGAAAAGGACTTATTTTTGCCTTGATTTTGTAATTATATTTAGATTTCTCTCATTTAGAGAGGATTTTATTTTGTTTTATTTTATTATTTTTTAGCTATTTGTATTGTATACACAATTACTAATTTTTTAAAGAGTATATAGATTAACATTACTATCTGTATTATCACTAGCGCCCCCCTTACTTTGCTGTAAGGCTATATATACACACTTCATGGAAAGAACACTGCAGTCTTTTTCTCAGTTTTAAGAATACTTTAATATATTAAGTTTTGGGGTTGCCCCCGTCCTCAGATACATAACAAAACAATACAACTTACCACCCTTAAGTAGCACATAACCGTTGTCACCAGCTCTGCCTGTAATTTCAAACTCTCTACCCCTTCTTTTGCTCTCTATTCCCCTTATTTTGCTCTTTCTCCCTTTTGCTCTCCCCCTCTTTTGCTCTCTCTCCCCCTCTTTTGCTCTTTCTCCTCCCTCTTTCGCTCTCTCCCCCTCTTTTGCTCTCTCTCCCCCTTCTTTTGCTCTCTCTCTCCCCCCCCTCTTTTGTTCTCTTTCCCCCCCTCTTTTGCTCTCTCCCCTCTCTTTTGCTCTCTCTCCCCCTCTTTTGCTCTCTCTCCCCTCTCTTTTGCTCTCTCCCGCTCTCTTTTGCTCTCTCCCCCCCTTCTTTTGCTCTCTCTCCCCCCTCTTTTGTGCTCTCTCCCCTCTCTTTTGCTCTCTCTCCCCTCTCTTTTGCTATCTCTCCCCCCTCTTTTGCTCTCTCTCCCCTCTCTTTTGCTATCTCCCCCCCTCTTTTGCTCTCAATCCCCCTCTACCCCCCCTTTTTTGCTCTCTCTCCCCACTCTTTTGCTCTCTCTCCCCCCATTTTCTGCTATCTCTCCCCCCTCTTTTGCTCTCTCCCTCTCTCTTTTGCTCTCTACCCCCTTTTCTGCTCTCTCTCCCCCCCTCTTTTGCTCTCTCCCTCCTCTCTTTTGCTCTCTCCTGTCTCTCTTTTGATCTCTCTCTCCCCTCCCCTCTTTTGCTCTTTCTCTCCCCCTCTTCTGCTTCCCCCTCTTTTGTTCTCTTTCCCCCATCTTTTGCTCTCTCCCCTATCTTTTGCTCTCTCCCGCTCTCTTTTGCTCTCTCTCCCCCTTCTTTTGCTCTCTTTCCCCCCTCTTTTGTGCTCTCTCCCCTCTCTTTTGCTATCTCTACCCCCCTCTTTTGCTCTCTCTCCCCTCTCTTTTGCGCTCTCTCCCCCTCTGTTTTGAGCTCTCTCTCCCCCTCTACCCCCTCTCTTTTGCTCTCTCTCCCCCCCCATTTTTCTGCTATCTCTCCCCCCTCTTTTGCTCTCTCCCCTCTCTGTTTTGCTCTCTACCCCATTTTCTGCTCTCTCTCTCCCCCCTCTTTTGCTCTCTCCCTCTTCTCTTTTGCTCTCTCCTGTCTCTCTTTTGATCTCTCTCTCCCTCCCTTTTTTGCTCTCTCTCCCCCTCTTCTGCTTCCCCCTCTTTTGCTCTCTCTCCTCTCCCCCCTCTTTTGCTCTCTCCCTCTTTTGCCCTCTCTCCCTCTCTTTTGCTCTCTCTCCTCTCCCCCCCTCTTTTGCTCTCTCTCTCCCTCTTTTGCCCTCTCTCCCTCTCTTTTGCTCTCTTTCCTCTCCCCCCCTCTTTTTCTCTCTCTCTCCCTCTTTTGCCCTCACTCCCCCCTCTTTTATTCTCTCTCCTCACCCCCTTTTTTGCTCCCCTCCCTCTCTTTTTATCTCTGTCCTCCCTCTCTTTTACTCTTTCTCCTTATCTCTTGACCACGCCACTCTCACCTGGCCACACCCCCACCACGGGCTTTGCCAATGACCACGCCCATTCACGTGCACACACGGCCCTGCCCCTTACCACTCCTGTTGGCCATGTACCTCACGGCTCTCCGTCCGGCCATGCCCCCCACTATGGCGCTCATCCTCTCTACTGCTCAAGGCCAGGTATGTTTGTCCTCGCGCAGTCTCTATTGCACATGACTGCATCTGACAAATATAACTGGCCTTTTATTATATAGGATATACATACATAAATTATAATTATGTTATAATGTAACCTCGGGATGTATGAAGATATATATAAACAGCGCTTGGACTTAAAATACTTTTGCCTCTCTCTATGAACCCCCTTCCTGGTCACGAAATTAAAATGAATTGTAGTTGAGAGTGGCGCTACTAAAAGCTAAAAAGTATTAAAAACTAGGATATGAAATAAATATGTTACCTACTGATTTTATGTATATATTTTACCCAAATTAATAAAAAATCAAATTTCCTTAAAAAAATACGTATACCTCTGATAGATTATGAATTTAGAAAAAACACAAATGTTCTATTCATATAAATTTCAAATACATTTTAGTATAATCAAAAGTTTTTATTAAATTACAATCATATGCTAAGAATAAACTAAAATTTATCAGATAAAATACACAGCTGTATATCTATATATATAAAATATTTCACTAATGACTCACAAAGTAAAAACAGATATTAATGTGATAAAATATGGATGAGAGAGCCCAGATAATTTTGAGTCTTTCCTAGTAAAGTAACGATGTCCACAAATATTACTTAGAGATGTGGTCTGTATATTGAAACAAAAGGATTTGTTGAATTTGTTGAAAAGATCCTTTTAGTACTATAATTGTTTCAAACAGTTCATATAGTGTCCAAGTTCAATTGATAAAGTATCAAAGCACAGATGATTAGGGTGGCAGAATTCCCGAATAAATGTTAAAAATCCAGTGTTTAGCAGGGCAACAGTCTTGCTTGTGTGTTATTTACAGTAGACTTAAATGACACTTTATGAGGTATATAACTTTAAGAGGTGTATCTTAGCCGCTATATAAGTGGTCTTACCTCCTCCTTCACGAGTTAACCCCGCTTCATGGGTGGTCTTACCTCTTTATGAATGGATTTGAAGTCTCTAGGCTTACCGGTCTTTTTAGTTTGGGTAAGCGTAGCGATGCAGCGATTCGGTTTTCTTCAGCTTGCGCAAGCTCTCCTATAAACCGATAGCTTCTTCACCTGCTCTTAGTACACTGGTGTACGCAGGTGTAGATCTGTGTGAGGTCCGTTAATCTTCCTGCACTTAGTACTCTTTGTACGCAGGTTCCAGACAGGTGATTGGTTTCTTTAGCTCCGACCAGTATGATAATACACCTTTTTGTAATGGGTTCCACAGTCTGGGTTGGCAAAGGGATTCCTTGTAATACAACTTTTTATCACAGTTTTCTACGCGTTTCACCCGCGTTCCGGGCTTTTTCAAGATACTGTGATTACTCGGCTTTCCAATTTAAATAATGCCGCCATCCTTCTGATTGGTCCTGCTTTAATGACGTCACTGGGCTCTCTTAGGATAACTCCTTCGGGTTTTTCTTTTACTGGAAATATAGGCTCTCTCATTTTTTAAACATTCTTTGCTAGAAACATTCCCTAAAGTAATACTTTTCTAACTCAATCTTAAATGACAAAAAAATGAAAATAAAATAATAAAAGGAAAATCGGGGAAAATGTATCTTTATTCTAAACCACGGTAATGGTATTTTATACTGAATATATTAGTTTTTCTTATCTTCACATATATTTTTGCGTAAGGTTTTAGCAACACCTTACTTTTAGTTTGGATTTTCTACTTATAAAATGATATCTTTTTGCTGGATATTAATATTATCTAAATAGATATCTATATTTTTGATAGTGGGTGTCATTGAATTTAGTATAAATTATTTCAAAATATTAGTTTAGGTTAGATTTTAAAGGAAAATAGATGATTTTTTGTGTTTTAAAGTGATATTAGAATTAATGAATTAATGAATTTATGAATTGAAACTTACTTTTTATTATAATAATAATTACGTGATAAAAGAATTATTTTCCTATTGGAGTGATTACATATTAATTTTCTCAATAAAAATGTTTTTCACTATAGTTATTTTTTTTTATTTTTATTTTTTATTTTTATTTTTCAATTTGTTAAAGATAAAGTGCATAATTATTTGGTAAAGTGCAGAATTTTTTAATAAAGTTCAAAAAAAAAATTTTTTTGGAAAGTGCTTGTGAATATATAGTAATTTTTAATTTAATGGTGTCCTAAAAATCTTATTAAATTAATCTTATTGTAAATATGAATCATCTTGTTTTAAAATGGTATATTCTATTTTATGGGTTAAGATTTGGCTAAAACTTTTTTTAAAAATTAGCTACAAAGGAATGGGGATAGGTCTAATTCTGAATTTAATCCATATGGATGTATGGTATTAAAATTGAATATGAGCTCAGCTTCTTTTTTCAAAAGACTTAATTCAAAATTGCCCCCTCTCCAATTTTGTTTTACTTTACATATTCCCCAATAGGTGAGATCAGATAACTTGTTTTTGTGGGTTTCCCTAAAATGTTTATATAATTGGGTGTCTAAATTTCCCTTTCTTATATTGCATAAATGTTCTCTTATTCTGTCTCGTAACAACCTAGTAGTTTCTCCTATATAGAATAAATTACATGAACATTTTAATAGATAACTACTCCTTTGCTATTGCATCTAATGGTATCCTTTATAATAAATTCTTCTTTTGATCCTGGGATTGGTATAGATTTTTTCTTTGAACTATATTGACAAGCCCTACAGAGATGGCAGGGAAAAAAACCTTTAAGTTGTTTACCTAGTAGATCTTTTTCTATTAATTTTTTGTGATGTCTAGGTTTAAATTCACTAGGGGAGAGTATTGTTTTGAAATTTCTTGCTCTCCTAAATATCATTCTAGGATGTGGTTGGACTTTATCTCCTATCAATGGATCATTTTTTTTCAGATGCCAATGTTTTTGTAGGATTTTTCGGATCAGACTATGGTCTTGACTATATTCATTTACAAATGGTATATCATATTCGTCAAATTTTGTCCTAGTAGATTTTATTTTTGGTTTTAACAATTCATCTCTGTCTGTGTTTTTCGCTCTATTAATGGCTGCTTCTATAGTTTTTGATTTATAACCTCTTTGTTGGAATTTTGTTTCCAACAAAGAGATCTGGTTTTCAAAGTCCTCATGTTTTGAGCAATTTTTCTTTATTCTGAGGCATTGTCCTACTGGGATATTCTCCTTCCATTTGTTAAGGTGACAACTCGAGGCATGAATGAGGTTATTTGAATCAACCGGTTTAAAATGTGTACTAGTCTCGATTTTATCTGATTCTACTTTTATCTCTAAATCCAAAAAGACTATATGTTTTTGACTATAGTGATGGGTGAAGCTGATTCCTCTGTCATTGTTATTCATTGACAGAAGAAACTCTTTCAGAGATTCTTCACTCCCCTTCCATATAAACACTATGTCGTCTATATATCTCTTAAAGAGCACAAGGTTCGCGCCAAGCTCCGAATTTTCAAGGAAACTTTGTTCCCAAGCGCCCATAAAAAGATTTGCATAACTTGGCGCGAACCTTGTGCCCATTGCTGTGCCTTCAATTTGTAAAAAATACCTCCCATTAAAAGAAAAATAATTATGTTCCAAAATGAATCTTATACTTTCCAAAAGAAAGTCTCTCTGTTCTTTTAAAATATCCTTATCTTTTGATAAAAAATGATCAACAGCTTCAATACCAAAATTATGATCGATTGAAGTGTACAGAGAACAAACGTCACATGTGACCATAATCATTTGTTCTTCCCACTTTACATCTTGTAAAAATCTCAATAGACTGGTTGAATCTTTTAGATAAGTTTTTAGATCTTTCACGTATTTCTGTAAAAAGTTATCTACATATAAAGATAAATTTGATGTCATGGATCCTATTCCGGAAATAATCGGCCTGCCCGGCGGGTTATTCATATCCTTATGGATTTTGGGTAAATGGTAAAGGACGGGTATTCGTGGGTGTTGTACATTCAGAAAGTCATATTCTTTTTCTTTTAGAATTCCCTTCTCTTTACCATTGTCCAAAATTCTAAGAAGTTTCTTTTTAAATTTTTTAGTTGGATCTAATTCTAATTTTTTATATGTTTTTCGGTCACCAACAAGTCGCTCTGCTTCAGCACAATATTTTTCAGTGTCCATAAGGACTATACCCCCACCCTTGTCGGCAGGCTTTATGGTTATGTTTGGGTCATTCTTTAGGGAATTTAGGATTTCTCTTTCTTTCCTATTTAGATTTGGAATAAATTTTTGTTTTGGTTTAAAACCTTACGCAAAAATATATGTGAAGATAGAAAAAACTAATATATTCAGTATAAAATACCATTACCGTGGTTTAGAATAAAGATACATTTTCCCCGATTTTCCTTTTATTATTTTATTTACATTTTTTTGTCATTTAAGATTGAGTTAGAAAAGTATTACTTTAGGGAATGTTTCTAGCAAAGAATGTTTAAAAAATGAGAGAGCCTATATTTCCAGTAAAAGAAAAACCCGAAGGAGTTATCCTAAGAGAGCCAGTGACGTCATTAAAGCAGGACCAATCAGAAGGATGGCGGCATTATTTAAATTGGAAAGCCGAGTAATCACAGTATCTTGAAAAAGCCCGGAACGCGGGTGAAACGCGTAGAAAACTGTGATAAAAAAGTTGTATTACAAGGAATCCCTTTGCCAACCCAGACTGTGGAACCCATTACAAAAAGGTGTATTATCATACTGGTCGGAGCTAAAGAAACCAATCACCTGTCTGGAACCTGCGTACAAAGAGTACTAAGTGCAGGAAGATTAACGGACCTCACACAGATCTACACCTGCGTACACCAGTGTACTAAGAGCAGGTGAAGACGCTATCGGTTGATAGGAGAGCTTGCGCAAGCTGAAGAAAACCGAATCGCTGCATCGCTACGCTTACCCAAACTAAAAAGACCGGTAAGCCTAGAGACTTCAAATCCATTCATAAAGAGGTAAGACCACCCATGAAGCGGGGTTAACTCGTGAAGGAGGAGGTAAGACCACTTATATAGCGGCTAAGATACACCTCTTAAAGTTATATACCTCATAAAGTGTCATTTAAGTCTACTGTAAATAACACACAAGCAAGACTGTTGCCCTGCTAAACACTGGATTTTTAACATTTATTCGGGAATTCTGCCACCCTAATCATCTGTGCTTTGATACTTTATCAATTGAACTTGGACACTATATGAACTGTTTGAAACAATTATAGTACTAAAAGGATCTTTTCAACAAATTCAACAAATCCTTTTGTTTCAATATACAGACCACATCTCTAAGTAATATTTGTGGACATCGTTACTTTACTAGGAAAGACTCAAAATTATCTGGGCTCTCTCATCCATATTTTATCACATTAATATCTGTTTTTACTTTGTGAGTCATTAGTGAAATATTTTATATATATAGATATACAGCTGTGTATTTTATCTGATAAATTTTAGTTTATTCTTAGCATATGATTGTAATTTAATAAAAACTTTTGATTATACTAAAATGTATTTGAAATTTATATGAATAGAACATTTGTGTTTTTTCTAAATTCATAATCTATCAGAGGTATACGTATTTTTTTAAGGAAATTTGATTTTTTATTAATTTGGGTAAAATATATACAAAAAATCAGTAGGTAACATATTTATTTCATATCCTAGTTTTTAATACTTTTTAGCTTTTAGTAGCGCCACTCTCAACTACAATTCAGTTATAATGTAACCTAGCCAGCATAGAGATAACATGCAAAATCTTTGGGATTTTGCTTACCTTGTATTACACATTGGAGCCCTTCCCAGTCAAACAACTTATCATATACCATATCCCTTTTAATCTTTCTAAAACCTCAATTTACACTAAATATTCTAGTGCAGTTCTGGTTATCGAGCGAGCACAAACTATAACTTAACCAGCAAAAGTTAGCGTGTTCATGATATTCACTGAAAGTATAGGTTGTACTAAAGTAATGTTGGCCACATTAACCCTTCTCTTCTTAGCATCTTTATCATGGACTTGTAATATCAAGTTGCGCGCTAATGTTAACACAGTCAAGCGATATCGCATATTTCAAAACACGCTATCATTAGCGCACCACTTGCAATATGGCTTTCAGTTAAATTAAGCTCCTGAGCAGCAATGAACTACTGGGAACTAGAAGAATGCACATATAGGGCCTATTTATCATTGCGTAAAGACGCATTCGCTGGAGTCAATACGCTCGCCAGACAACGCACTTATTTATTAAAAAGTCTGTCAAAAACATGCACGTCAAGTATGTAGAAATGAGCATCGGACTGTTGATAAATAAGAGTCATCAATGTCGCGGATATTCTGTTTTTTCCAACTTTATTTATACAATTTCATTACTGTCCATTACTGTTTATTTTTCATCTGTTAATGTCCAAGAAATAGCTAGATTTATACCTGAACAAACAATAATATCTCATAGAAAGTTATTTTCTATGTATTTGTTATACAAAAAACTGATATATAATATTTCCACATAAATTAATGTGCATTTGTATTTCTATAAATCATGATATGCCTATCTCATGTTTTTTGTTTTTTTTAAATGATTATTAATGCTAGAATTTGTGCATATATCTTTGCACATACTTGTATATGCAGTTTTCTCTCTGCACCTGTGTAACCCATCCTGATTGCAGTCTAGTTTTAAACACCACCCCTACACAGGTGTTATAAAGCTGACGTATAAGATGACATTTCTTACTGAAAAAGAAATTCAAGAGAAGGAAGAAACACACTGAAAATAGCATGACAGTAAAGAGGTGATTTTAATTTCTACTGTATCTGAATCATGATAGTTTAATGTTAGGTAAACTATCCCTTTGAGCTATCTGCTTAAGATTATATTTATTTAAACATCATTCAAATTTTGAAATCATTGTCTAAAATATTACACTGTGTGTCCTAATGTCATCATCAATGTTTTACTTTAATACTAATTTCACATATACATACTTTCCAAGTATAATACACAATGTAACAAACGGCACTTACAAGTTCTGATGAGTGATCAATGACACAAGTATAGTGTTGCTTCAAATTTGGTGCGAAGTGGAGAGTGGGACTTGTATTACATGCCTTAAATATGGTGCAAATAGATTTATCAAAAAAAGTAAGTTAGCTATACTATGCTATGTATTTATTTAATTTTTATCTCTATATCTATTAGTGCACCAAGTTTGGAACAATACTATGCACCAAGTTTGGAGCAATACTTCCCACCAAGTTTGGAGCAATACTTTGCACCAGGTTTGGAGCAATACTTCGAACCAAGTTATTCGCACCAAATTTGGAGCAATACTTCACACCAAATTTGGAGCAATAATATTGTCCCCTTGCTTTGTAATGAGAGACAAAGATGTAACATAATTCATAAGTAGCAATGTGTTTAATTATAATCCCTATATATACTAGTGCACCAAATTTGGAGCAATACTTTACACCAAATTTGGAGCAATAATATTGTTTTATTTAGAAATATATAAGTATACAATTTTAATAAAGTTTCAAATTTACTTTTATTATCAAATATGCTTCATTGTCTTGCAGCATCGAACATAACCTTTCTGTGTTTTCAGACTACCATTGATTTCTATGGCATTCGTGGCCTCAAGGGTTGTGGTTTAAACGATAGGTACGCTGTGTCGGAATTCACGCGAGCGTACCTGTTGAATGTTTAATAAATTGGGAAGAGGGTCAAATAAAGTTAAATGGGAATTTCGAAACATCTGGAATGATGCATGCATTTATCTGCGTAGGATTGAGATCGAGGGAGCATATATTACGTCACACAGTTCAACATTTGATGGTCTTGATGCTTTGTTAACTACAACGGATCAATCTTGCATCAAATTTGACATGGGATTCCAGCGTATTATAAGTTGAAGCTTTGATAAATATAAGTTTATTTTTTACTTTAATCTCCTTTTAATGAACTCCACATATTGGGCTAAATGCAGGTAAAAAATTCATACCACACTAGAATGGTCCAGAACACCCAGCCAGCAAATAGAGACACACAACCAGCCAATGAAGACACACAGCCAGCCAATGAAGACACACAGCCAGCTAAGATAGACAAATGCAGTCCAATGAAGACACACAGCCAGCAATGGAGACACACAGCCAACGAATGAAGACACGCAGCCAGCAGATGGAGACACACCGCCCACCTATGAAGACAAAATGCAAACAAATAGAGACACAATGCAAACAAATGGAGACACACAGCCAGCCAATGAAGAGAAACAGCCAGTCAAAAAAGACACACAGCCAGCCAATGAAGACACACAGCCAGCCAATGGGGACACAGAGCCAGCCAATGGAGACACAGAGCCAGCCAATGGAGACACACAGTCAGCAAATGGTGACACACAGCCAGCCAATGAAGATACACAGCCAGCCAAAGTAGACACTGAGTCAGTCAATGGAGACACAGCCAGAAAATGGAGACACACAGCCAGCCAATGAAGACACACAGCCAATGAATGGAGATACACAGCCAGCCAATTAAGACACACAGCAAATGAATGGAGACACACAGCAAGCAAATGAAGACTCATAGCCAATGAATGGAGACACACAGCCAGCGAATGGAGATATGCAGCCAGCAAATAGAGACACACAACCAGCAAATAGAGATACACAGCAAGCAGATCGAGACACACAGCCAGCAAATGGAGACACAAAGCTAGCAGATAAAGACACACAGCCAGCAGAGGGAGAAACACAGCCAGCAAATGGACACACACAGCCAGTGAATGGAGACACACAGACAGTAAATGGAGACACATAGCTAGCAGATGGAGACACAAAGCCACCAGATGGAGATACACAGCCCTGCAGATGGAGACACACAGAGAACAGAGGGAGAAACATAGCCAGTGAATAGAGACACACAACTAGCCGATGGAGACACACAGCCAGCAGATGGAAACACACAGCCAGAAAATAGAGAAAAACAGTCAGCCAATGGAGAAAAACAGCCAGCTGATGGAGACACACAGCCAGCAAATGGAGACACACAGCCAGCAGATGGAGACACACAGCCAGCAGATGGAGAAACACAGCTGGCAGATGGAGACACACAGCCAGTGAATGGAGACACACAGCCAGTGAATGGAAACACACAGCCAGTGAATGGAGACACACAGCTAGTGAATGGAGACACACAGCCAGTGAATGGAGAGACACAGCCAGTGAATGGAGACACACAGAAAGTGAATAGAGACACACAGCCAGTGAATGGAGACACACAGCCAGCAAATAGAGACACATAGCAAGCAGATGGAGACACACAGCCACCAGATGGAGACACACACCCAGTGAATTGAGACACACAAACAGTAAATGGAGACACACAGACAGTGAATTGAGATACACAGCCAGTAAATGGAGACACACAGCAAACAGATGGAGGCACACAGCCAGCAAATGGAGAAACACAGCCACCAGATGGAGACACACAGCCAGCATATGGAGACACAGAGCCAGCAGAGGGAGAAACACAGCCAGCGAATAGACACACACAGCCAGTGAATGGAGACACACAGACAGTAAATGGAGACACACAGACAGTAAATGGAGACACACAGCTAGTGAATGGAGACACACAGTCAGCAGATGGAGACACACAGCCACCAGATGGAGACACACAGCCAGCAGATGCAGACACATAGACAGCAGAGGGAGAAACACAACCGGCAAATGGAGACACACAGACAGTGAATGGAGAGACACAGTCAGTGAATAGAGACACACAGCAAGTAAATGGAGACACACAGACAGTAAATGGAGAAACAAAGCCAGCAAATGGAGACACCCAGCAAGCAGATGGAGACACACAGCCACCAGATGGAGACACACAGCAAGCAGATGGAGACACACAGTCAGTGAATGGAAACACACAGCCAGTAAATGGAGACACACAGTCAGTGAATGGAGACACACAGCCAGCAAATAAAGACACACAGCAAGCAGATGGAGACAAACAGCCAGCAAATGGAGACACACAGTCAGCAGATGGAGACACACAGCCAGCAGATGGAGACACAGCCAGTGAATGGAGACACACAGACAGTAAATAGAGACACACAGCCAGTGAATGGAGACACACAACCAGCAAATGGAGACACGCAGCAAGCAGATGGAGACACACAGCCAGCAAATGGAGACACACAGCCACCAGATGGAGACACACAGCCAGCAGATGGAGACATACAGCCAGCAGAGGGAGAAACACAGCCAGTGAATGGAAACACACAGCCAGTGAATGGAGACACACAGCAAGTAAATGGAGACACACTACCAGTGAATGGAGACACACAGCAAGAAAATGGAGACACACAGCCAACAAATGGAGACAAAAAGCAAGCAGATGGAGACACACAGCCAGTGAATGGAGACACACAGACAGTAAATGAGACACACAGCCAGTGAATGGAGACACACAGCCAGCAGATGGAGACACGGCCAGCAGATGGAGACACACCGCCAGCAAATTAAGAAAAACAGGCAGTTGATGGAGGCACACAGCAAGCAGATGGAGACACACAGCAAGCTGATGGAGACACACAGCCAGCCTCTGGTGACACACAGCTAGCAATTGGAGACACACAGCCAGCCTCTGGTGACACACAGCTAGCAATTGGAGACACACAGCCAGCCTCTGGTGACACACAGCTAGCAATTGGAGACACACAGCCAGCAGATGGTGACACACAGCCAGCAGTTGGAGAAACACATCCAGCCCCTGGATAAACACAGCCAGCCCCTGGATAAACACATCCAGCCCCTGGATAAACACAGCCAGCCCCTGGAGAAACACATCCAGCCCCTGGAGAAACACAGCCAGCCCCTGGAGACACACAGCCAGTCCCTGGAGAAACATACCCAGTTCCTGAAGAAACACAGCCAGGCCCTAGAGACACACAGTTAGTCCCTGGAAAAACACAGCCAGCCCCTGGAGAAACATAGCCAGTCCCTGGAGACACACAGCCAGTCCCTTGAGAAACAAAGCCAGCCCCTGGAGACAAACAGCCAGCCCCTGGAGACACACAGCCAGTCCCTGGAGAAACATAGCCAGTCCCTGGAGAAACACAGCCAGTCCCTGGAGACACACAGCCAGTCCCTGGAGAAACATAGCCAGTCCCTGGAGACACACAGCCAGTCCCTGGAGACACACAGCCAGTCCCTGGAGAAACATAGCCAGTCCCTGGAGACACACAGTCAGTCCCTGGAGAAACATAGCCAGTCCCTGGAGACATACAGCCAGTCCCTGGAGACACACAGCCAGCAGATGGAGAAACACAGCCAGCAAATGGAGACACACAGCAAGCAGATGGAGACACACAGCCAGCAAATGGAGACACACAGCCAGCAGATGGTGACACACAGCCCGCGATTAGCCAGTCCCTGGAGAAACATAGCCAACCCCTGGAGACACACAGCCAGTTTCTGGAGAAACATAGCCAGCCCCTGGAGACACACAGCCAGCCCCTGGTGACACACAGCCAGTCCCTGGAGAATCATAGGAAGTCCCTGGAGACACAGAGCCAGTCCCTGGAGACACACAGCCAGCCCCTGGAGACACAGAGCCAGTCCCTGGAGAAACATAGCCAGTCCCTGGAGAAACATAGGAAGTCCCGGGAGACACAGAGCCAGTCCCTGGAGAAACATAGCCAGTCCCTGGAGACACAGAGCCAGTCCCTGGAGACACAGAGCCAGTCCCTGGAGAAACATAGCCAGTCCCTGGAGAAACATAGCCAGTCCCTGGAGACACATAGCCAGCCCCTGGAGACACACAGCCAGTCCCTGGAGAAACATAGCCAGTCCGTGGAAACACACAGCCAGTCCCTGGAGAAACATAGCCAGTCCCTGGAGAAAAATAGCCAGTCCTTGGAGAAACATAGCCAGTCCCTGGAGAAACATAGCCAGTCCGTGGAAAAACACAGCCAGTCCCTGGAGACACACAGCCAGTCCCTGGAAATACCTTCTTTTCTGTCACATAAACTACCTTAGTGTTACAGTTGTAATTATTTTTTTTCTGCATTGCTAGTAGTTCATGTTTCATGTGTGAGATATTATGTGTTGTTTCATGTGTGAGATATTGGTGGATATTTATCAAAGCCTTAACCACAAATACGCCAGAATTCCGCAGCGTAATTGTTGCGAGCTTGATCCGACCTAGTTATCAAAGCCTACAGACCAGCAAATGTTGAAATTTGTGACGTAACATACGATCCACCGGTCTCAATCTGATGCAGATCGATGCTTACGTCATTACAGATGGTCCGAATACACATTCGGCTTTATTTGACACTTTTTCCCAGTTATCAAACATTTAACAGGTACGCTCGCGGCTATTCCGGCACAGCGTACATGGTTTTCATTCTACCACCCTGGAGGGCGTGGTTACCATAGGAATCAATGGGAGTCTGAAAGCAGCGAAAGCTTATGTTCGATGCTGGCAGATATCCCATTGATTTCTATGGTTGAAAACAAGTTACGTTTACACCTAACACCCTAACATAAACCCTGAGTCTAAACACCCCTAATATGCCGCCCAGACATCGCCGCAACCTAAATAAAGTTATTAACGCCTATCCCGCCGCTCCACGTCCCTGCCGCATCATAAATAAATGTATTAAAGTTATCAAGTTTAGCTCTCATCCTATTGGCTGATTGGAACAGCCAATAGAATGAGAGCTGCTCAAATCCTATTGGCTGATTGGAAATCTTTCAGCCAATAGGAATGCAAGGGACGCCATCTTGGATGGCGTCACTTGCATTGAAGTTCCAGTTTACGTCAGCGACCGTATGAAGAGGGTGCTCGGCACCGGATGTCTTCAGGATGGACCCGCTCCACGCCGGATGGATGAAGATAGAAGATGCCGTCTGGTTGAAGACTTCTTGCCGCCTAGATGAGACTTCACTGGCTGGATGAAGATCGAAGAGGCCGCCTGGATGAAGACTTCTTGCCGGCTGGATGGATCCTTCAAGCGGGACTTCAATAACTGTAAGTGGATCGTCTGGGGTTAGTGTTAGGTTTATTTAAGGATTGTTTGGGTAAGTTTTATTTTTAGATTAGGGTCTGGGCATGTACAAGAGCTAAATGCCCTTTTAAGGGCAATGACCATACAAATGCCCTTTTCAGGGCAATGGGGACCTTAAGTTATTTTAGATAGTTTTTTTATTTGGGGGGTTGGTTGGTTTAGTGGTTGGTTTTACTGTTGGGGGGTGTTTGTATTTTTTTTTTACAGGTAAAAGAGCTGTATTCTTTGGGGCAATACCCCACAAAATGCCCTTTTAAGGGCCTTTGGTAGTTTATTGTAGGCTAGGGGATATTTATTTTTGGGGGGGCTTTTTTATTTTGATAGGGCTATTAGATTAGGTGTTATTCTTTATTATTTTTGATCATCTGGTGTAGGGTTAGAGTTTTGTAATATGTAATTTAGTTAATTTAATTGGTAGCTTAATTTAATTGTAGTATAAAAGTTAGGGTAGGTTAATTAATATTTTAAAATAGTTTATTTTAATTCTACAGGTAAGTTTAAATTTATTTGAAGATAGGGATGTTATAATTTTATTTTAAAGTTAGTGGGTTGTTAGGTTTAGGGGTTAATAGCTTAATTTAGTTTATGGTGATGTGGGGGTTGACGGTTTAGTGGTTAATAGGTTTAGTTAGTGGTGGTGATGTGGGAGGCCAGAGGTTTAGGGGTTAATACATTTATTTAGTGGCAGCTGTGTCGGGGAGTGGGGGAATAGGAGTTAATAACTTTATTTATGTTGCAGCGGGGTCGGGGAGGGGCGGAATAGGGGTTAATAACTTTATTTATGTTTTGGTGGGGTCGGGGAGGGGCAGAATAGTGGTTAATAACTTTATTTATGTTGGGTCAGGGAGTGGCGGGATAGGGGTTAAACATTTTAGTATAGTGGCGGCGTTTAGTGACAGGGTATAAATAAAGTTTGTAAAAAGCCGAATAGACGCGACATCGATGACTGTTAGTTAACAAAAGTCTGATGCTCATCGCCCCGTACTTGGTGCGCGTCTTTATGCCGAATATTTTTATAAATAAGGAGAGCGTATTGAGATATGATATGAGCGATGTTAGGCGAGCGTATTGGTGCCAGCAAATGCAACAAAGTTGAGGCTTTGATAAATATCCCCCATTATGTGTTATTTCATGTGTGAGTGTCAGGGTTTTTTCCCTGTTGTGTTTGCCATGTGCTGCTGGCAGCCATTTTACTCACCTCTCTTCCTGACTATGGTGCATTGTGGGGGATGCTGCTCATTTCCTGCACTTCCTTTTATGGCCAGACTGGTGTGCATCATCCATGTGCGACAGGATGCAGTCTCAGAATTGTGATGTCATCACATATTATTTAAAGGGCCTCTGTTCAGTATGCTTTGCCCTTGCGTTGTCTCAGACCTGTTTGTGAGAGTTCATGTGTATTACCTGGCTGCCTGACGTCCTTCCTGGTTCCTGATCCCTGGCTTGTTCCTGACTCTGCTGTTTTCCTTGTTCCTGATTCCGGCTCGTCTGACTATTCGCTTTGGCTCCTGACTCGGCTCCTCTGACTACCAGCTCTGGTTTTGATTCCTGGCTTGTTATTTGACTTGTGGACTTTTTATTATTTTTTGCTATTAATAAAGGTGTGATTATTTTTGCACTTCTCATCTTAGTCTGATTCCTGGCACCCTGACCGTGAGCTATTATGTGTTTTTTTTCATGTGTGAGATATCCAGTGTTATTTCATGTATGAGATATCCTGTGTTAATTCATGTATGAGATATTGGGGCATATCTATCAAGCTCTGTATGGAGCTTGATGCCCCGTGTTTCTGGCAAGCCTTCAGACTCGCCAAAAACACAAGTTATGGAGCAGCGGTCTAAAGACCGCTGCTCCATAACCTGTCCACCTGCTCTAAGGAGGTGGACAGAGATTGCCGCAATTCAACCCAATCGAGTACGATCGGGTTGATTGACACCCCCTGCTGGTGGCCGATTGGCCCCGAATCTGCAGGTGGCGGCGTGGCACTAGCAGCTCACAAGAGCTGCTGGTGCAATGCTGAATAAGGCGAGCGTATTGCTCACTGCGTTCAGCGAGGTCCGTCGGATCTGATCCGCACTGTCGGATCAGGTCCTACAGACCTTTGTTAAATAGGCGTCATTATGTGTTATTTAATGTATGAGATATTATGTGTTATTTCATGTGCGAGATGTCATGTGTTGTTTTATCTATGAGATATCCTTTATTATTTCATGTATGAGATAGAGATGCCCAGTGAATTTTGGTCATGATGTAATATTTTTACCTGGCTATGCACAGAACTAGAAAAGATCCAACTATAGTGCACAAACTCTCAAAAGAACAAAGACAATAAAGACTCATAAAAAAAGGAATGAGACCACTATTGAACGGTGTTGGGTTTCAATTAATAAACAATTCTGTTGCTTACAACTAAGGAAATTTGTGTCATTGGTCAGAGAAAGAAATTTACCAAGAAAGGGGTCTGAAAAATAATATTAAAATAACTATACATGCGGTAGCAGAATGTTTGTGTAGGTTAAACACACAGGTCAGATTACTTAAGTATATAAAAGGGTTTTAGAATCATATCTGCAATTTGGCAACATAGAATTGAGGAGGTCTTGGCAGGAATTTTTCATATCCTGTATCTATAAGATGAATTGTAGATTGTTCTAAATGCTTAAAAGCACAGCACAAATGGGTGGTAAAAATAGCTTTACAAGAATTTGGAAGGAAAGAAAAATTAGAGGTTTTAAAAACCTTATATTTTGCACCGGAAGACAAAGCGGACTGCATTCTGACAAAAAGAAAAGTCCTTTGAGGATTCTTCATTAAAACCAAAAATCTGATAACAAAATTGCAATTGAAAGATCAGTCATATCAGTTAGGACATAATAAAAAACAAAAAAATAGAGACAAGTACACAAGCGTGGCACCGGTGAGTAGGCAGGGTTGAATGTTTTGCAAAATGAAACACATTTTAATTCATTAGTTTCCTCATTTTGAATTTCGAATGTCTGTGCAATATTTTAATATTCGTTTAATGTAATAGTATTTCTTATGCTCTATATAAATTAAAATATTCAATTACATTTTTTCTTACTTGAATATTGCATAATTTTAAT
This sequence comes from Bombina bombina, assembly GCF_027579735.1. Taxonomy (NCBI): domain Eukaryota; kingdom Metazoa; phylum Chordata; class Amphibia; order Anura; family Bombinatoridae; genus Bombina; species Bombina bombina. Next base: position 190,923,863 of record NC_069509.1, read on the forward strand.
ATTAACAATTTTAATTGATATAATAGTTCTAATGCTCTCTTTAAATTTAATATTCAAATTATGCAATATTTGAAAAAGAAAAATTTTAATCCATATATTTGTATCTATCATGTATTAAAGGGACAGTCTAGGCCAAAATAAACTTTCATGATTCAGATAGAGCATGTCATCTTAAACAATTTTCCAATTTACTTTTATCACCAATTTTGCTTTGTTCTCTTGGTATTCTTAGTTAAAAGCTTAACCTAGGAGGTCCATATGCTAATTTCTTAGACCTTGAAGGCCACCTCTTTTCAGAATGCTTTTTAACAGTTTTTCAGCACTAGAGGGTGTTAGTTCATGTATTTCATATAGATAACACTGTGCTCGTGCATGTGAAGTTATCTGGGAGCAGGCACTGATTGGCTAAACTGCAAGTCTGTCAAAAGAACTGAAATAAAGGGTCAGTTTGCAGAGGCTTAGATACAAGATAATCACAGAGGTTAAAAGTATATTAATATAACTGTGTTGGTTATGCAAAACTGGGAAATGGGTAATAAAGGGATTATCTATCTTTTAAAACAATAAAAATTCTGGTGTAGACTGTCCCTTTAACTGACAAAATTCCCTATCTGTGATTGGCTGATAGCATGTGTATAGGTCACAGTGTATATGTATATGAGTCTGTGATTGGCTGATGGCTGTCAAATTATACAGTTATATGCACACTTTCTGAGGCACCAGCTACTACTGAGCATGTGCCAGAGTACATAGTGTATATGTATCTAAGTCTGTGGTCTGTGATTGGCTGATAGCTGTCACATGATATAGGGGCCTGCACATTAAAGCCAATTTATTAAAAATGTACTGATCAATTAAAATGCAGAGTATTGCAATTGTTGATTATGCAATTCTCATTTAATTTTTACCTTTATCTCCCTTTAAAGTTGCATTAACATGAATTTAGGTTTTTTAGTAGGATTTTTGATCTATGTTGATTTAGACAGGAGAAAAATTTGCATTAAATAGTAAGTGAAAATAGTACATTTGGTTGAACTACCTAACAGGTATCCATGCAAAAACAGCTGATACATAAATAGGTTATTTAAGAAAGGTATGAGAACCTAAGCGCAGTGAAGCGGGTAAGTAGCGTAGCGATGAATGCAAATATAAATACATGTGTATATGATTATAAACATATATTAATGTTAATATGTGTACAAATATATTTACTGGGAACACATCATTCCCATATACCACAATGTAAAGGCACTTTCAATGCTGTTTTAAAAAAAAAAAAATAGCACTTAAGTTTGGGGGCATTTGGAAGACATTTATAAAATTAGCGCTCCACTTGTAATCTAGCCCTAAATAAGCATGAAGATGAGGAGACAGAGGAAGAATTTAGGGCGTTATTAGGGATAGAATAATTGAGGATAAAGTACACAGAGAGAGGACTGCGTGGAAATACAAACAGCCAATGAGAGGAAGAAAAACCAGTCAACAAGGGAAGAGGACAACTGAGTAAATTATAAGGTATCAAGTCCTACACAAGTCCAGCTGTTCTCACTTCTGGTTGCCCTCATGTTCATTCTGTGAATATATTGGTATAATATATATTGAGTATGAAAACAACCATCTACATATCACCTGTGTATGACCAGGGGACCTCATCAGACATCACTAACTAATGCCATAAAGTTGTATCAATCATTCTCTCTGACATTTAGAAATAAATAATTTATCTCAAGAACATGACAGTGTTGAGTCATAACTTTAAATCATGCTCATAAGAGCAAACATCCATCTTTATTAAAAGATATGAGTTTAGTTATAAGGTACATAGTGGCTAGTTACAGACCAATTAATACAGAATGATGGTCCCTTGGCAATTACTCCACTATACAAAGGTGGATATAACCACATTGGGATAGATACAGGAGCTTGAAGTCAATTATGTTAATGATAGTCAGGGGAAATATGATCTCATATAAATTGGTGTCTTTGAGTCATTGGATTTCATATAAATTGAAATTAAAAACAATATGTCTATTCATTAAGAAAAGTGTTATGGTAATTTGTACACAGCATCTTCTTTCTAAAATGGCAAAAATACCTCATGCAAATAAAGCATTAAAATGATTTCTCCAAGGGGTGTGACATATGGTCATTTTACACGTTGTCTATGTGCACATTCTTAGATTAAATCATTAAAATATCTATGTGAATAAGTTTATGAAAAGCATTAAGGAAAGTTATTGTATTCAATTTATTTTTAATGTGGAATTCTGTGAATTAAATACTGGTCGATTAACTGTGATTTATTTCTGCACTGGGTAACTAAAAGGGCCATAATAATACAAAAAAAATGCATATTCTAACTCATTAGAGCATGTCATTTTAAGACCATGGGCCCTGTACTATTGCATGTTTAACCTCCGCAAAGAGGTTAAATACACAGTAGAAGTGCTGCTCGGGTGCACTGCTAGTCCCAAACCAAAACCATCAGAGTTGCATGACTAGCGTGGCTGTTTGGATCAGTTTCAGTCTGTGCTTGGGACCAGCAGTGCTCTGCAGTTCCTGAGCAGCACTGTGTTTAACCCCTTTGTGTGGGTAAAAACACACAGCAGTGTAGGGTAGATAGTCTTAAAATGACATGATCTAACAAAGTAGGGCATGTAAGTTTCCAAACATTATGGCCCTTTAAAAATACATTTATATGTTGAGCCATCGCCAGATGAGAATATTCATAACCACATGGTTTAAACTCTCTTATACCGTTAGAATGAATCATACGCCTAAACAAAGTTACATAAACTACACTCACTAAATAATGAGAATGGAACTGGACTAAATTACAAATTCATAAATTGATTTGCTGATTTCATTGTATTTATCTGATTGAATTTACCTAAATGTAGATACCCACAGACCAGATTGCTGACACTGGGTTTTTGTAAGTTACAATTTTCCTCTTTAATTTACAGCAGATTCTTTTTGGATTTGATTGCTCTCCTTTGCATCCCCTATATGTCATTAGAGGCATTTGAAGTTGTCCTTATGGACACATTCAGCGACTTTGTTAATGGTCTCTGGAACACTGCTTGTGCGTTGCAAAGACACAATGACTGGCAGTGCGCTGGTCCAGGTTTTCTGGTGGCCCCTAGAGAGGATATTATCTGATTCTGTAAAACACTAAATATAAAGATGTTTTTAGCTTTTCTGAGACCCCTAACATTGTGCTGATCATGTTACGAGTAAATTGACACATTAGAAAATAAACTATGAAAATATAATGGTTGAAACATGAAATACAAATTGTAGTTAAAACATAACAGTTTTTGGAAAAATCAATGTTTTATTCATTTATTTATTTTTGTATATAGATAATTTAAAAGAAGAAAATACATCAAAAGAACAAGAAACTACAGCTTATGGGGCATATTTATTAATGTGCAAGCGGACATGATACCAAGTAGCGTGTGTGTCGGCAATTATCATTGTACCAGCAGTTCTTGTGAATTGCTGGTGCAATGCCGCCCCCTACAGATTCACGGCCAATTGGCCTCTAGCAGGGGGAGTCAATCAACCAGATCGTACTTGATCGGGTTGATTTCTGTCCGCGGCCTCAGAACAGGCAGACAAGTTATGGAGCAGCGGAAACAAGGGGCATCAGGCTCTGTAAGGATAAATATGCCCCTTTACCGTTACTGCATCATGATTTTTATATGTAATCACTAAATTATTAATACAAAGGAAAACTAATCATTTTATTGCAGTGATTAGCACAATCCTGAAGAAAAATGTATCAACTTAATTATCTACAAACATCTACATAGACGTTAAAGGGACATTCTAGTCAAAAACAAACTTTCATGATTCAGATAGGGCATGTCATTTTAAGCAACTTTCCAATTTACTTTTATCATCAACTATGCTTTTTCTCTTGGTATTCTTTGTTGAAAGCTAAACCAGGTAGGCTCATATGCTAATTTCTAAGACCTTGAAGGCCGCCTCTAATCTGAATGCATTTTGACATTTTTTCCCAACTAGAGAGTGTTAGTTCATGTGTGCCGTATAGATAACATTGTGCTCACGCATGTGGGATTACTTGTGAGAGAGCACTGATTGGTTAAAATGCAAGTCTGTCAAAAGATCTGAGCTGGCAGTCTGCAGAGCCTTAGATGCAAGGTAATCACAGAGGTAAAAAGTATATTAATATAGCCATCTTGGAGTGGAGCACGGCGGAGTCATGGAGCACGGACGCACGCACACACACACGTGCACACGCGCACACGGATGTTGCCACGTGTCTCTCTGTGTGTGCTGCAATCAGATCTGCTCCCTATACGTGGCTGTATCCTTGGCGTGGGGCCTAACACCTGGTGTCTGCTGAGGAAGGGGAAAAGCCTGACCGGATTATCTATTGACCCACTCCACCTCGCAAAGCACAATCTACTCACACTGATTATGCTGGGTAACAGCGTTTGTTGATACCCCCATGGCACAAGAGGAAGACGTGTCCTATAGGTCCCTGTTGAACCTGGATGTCTGAAAGTGTTTAAGGAAACAGAACTGTCTGTCTTCATTGCAAAGAATAGTTCTGAAGTGACCCTTTCTCCATCATTTGTAACAGGGTTTATTGACAGAAGGAGGAGGTCCTGTGATTTGGTATTCAAGAGTGTGAGGTGCACTTTGGGTATGTTTCATTTGGCTTTTATTCTTTGAAATCCGCATTTACATATAAACCCTATGTAGCCTCATATTTGCTATTGTTAGCTTAATCCCAGTGAAGACACCATCCCTAAGTCTTCATTTTTTGTCTCCCTGAAAAACCCTGTTTTCTGCATGGAAAATGACCCAGATTAAGATGCCTTTGCCCATATCCCTACAGGAAATTTAACCCAGTCCAAGATTGTGGGAGGTTTCTCCTGCTGTTTCTTACTTTGTATAATATTTGAAACCCCTTCACAGGATATCATAAGTGTTTACACCTGCTTGGCCTAATCCCAGTGAAGATACTAAACTGCACGCAGAGCTCTCAGTACTTGGCCTATTTTTCTCTCTATCTGTGATTTAAGATGGTAAACTAGTCTGGGTTTAGGAGCCATACTGGTCACTGCTGCCTACCTCATATAAGCAAAGAACATTTCTGCAAGATTACATAAGTTTTTACAGATACCCATCTACCTACAGTGACTCTACACCTGTTGGGCTTAATCTCAGTGAAAACACATAGTTGGAAAAAAAATGATCTTTCTTCTTTGAAATTATCACTTCATCTGTGATTCCTACACGTTTGGCAAATTAATCTGGGTGTGAGACCTGTAATGGTTCCTTTACAGAACTGTTTAATTGCTTATATCTGTCTCTCTCCATTTTTGGCTTATCACCCCAGTGAAGACACCAATTGACTTACAGCAACTTTACACCTGTCTGGTTTAATTCTGGTGTAGATACTAACTTAAACTCCTACAAGAATACAGGGGAACTTGTGAACTTTTTTTTTTTTTTTAAATCTCACTCTATCCGTGATCCCCTTACATGTTTGGTGACTTAGAGTAGGTCTAAGAGCTATATTGGTTGCTGCTGTTTATTGCAGGACAGTATAAGTTCTTTTCCTGTGGAGTTACATACATTTTCATACTTGTTTTTTCACCTGTGAACTTAATTCCTGTGAAGATATTAACTATATGGTTATTGCTACATGGTTTACTTCCTATAAGATTTTGTATATTGGTGAATCTGAGCTCTTAATTTTGAAAATATTGTTCTCTGTATATGTTTTGTATGCTACTCTAGGTATGGTTGTTGCTGCTTATTATACATAGAAAATCTTTGCAACATCATAAAAGTTTCTACTCTAGTTCTCCTATTTGCTTTACTTTTCACCCACTGAAGATATCAATTCATCTACAGTGACATTACTACTTTTTTCATACTGTCCAACTCTACACAGGGAGTGCAGAATTATTAGGCAAGTTGTATTTTTGAGGATTAATTTTATTATTGAACAACAACCATGTTCTCAATTAACCCAAAAAACTCATTAATATCAAAGCTGAATAGTTTTGGAAGTAGTTTTTAGTTTGTTTTTAGTTATAGCTATTTTAGGGGGATATCTGTGTGTGCAGGTGACTATTACTGTGCATAATTATTAGGCAACTTAACAAAAAACAAATATATACCCATTTCAATTATTTATTTTTACCAGTGAAACCAATATAACATCTCAACATTCACAAATATACATTTCTGACATTCAAAAACAAAACAAAAACAAATCAGTGACCAATATAGCCACCTTTCTTTGCAAGGACACTCAAAAGCCTGCCATCCATAGATTCTGTCAGTGTTTTGATCTGTTCACCATCAACATTGCATGCAGCAGCAACCACAGCCTCCCAGACACTGTTCAGAGAGGTGTACTGTTTTCCCTCCTTGTAAATCTCACATTTGATGATGGACCACAGGTTCTCAATGGGGTTCAGATCAGGTGAACAAGGAGGCCATGTCATTAGATTTTCTTCTTTTATACCCTTTCTTGCCAGCCACGCTGTGGAGTACTTGGACGCGTGTGATGGAGCATTGTCCTGCATGAAGATCATGTTTTTCTTGAAGGATGCAGACTTCTTCCTGTACCACTGCTTGAAGAAGGTGTCTTCCAGAAACTGGCAGTAGGACTGGGAGTTGAGCTTGACTCCATCCTCAACCCGAAAAGGCCCCACAAGCTCATCTTTGATGATACCAGCCCAAACCAGTACTCGATCTCCACCTTGCTGGCGCCTGAGTCGGACTGGAGCTCTCTGCCCTTTACCAATCCAGCCACGGGCCCATCCATCTGGCCCATCAAGACTCACTCTTATTTCATCAGTCCATAAAACCTTAGAAAAATCAGTCTTGAGATATTTCTTGGCCCAGTCTTGACGTTTCAGCTTGTGTGTCTTGTTCAGTGGTGGTCGTCTTTCAGCCTTTCTTACCTTGGCCATGTCTCTGAGTATTGCACACCTTGTGCTTTTGGGCACTCCAGTGATGTTGCAGCTCTGAAATATGGCCAAACTGGTGGCAAGTGGCATCTTGGCAGCTGCACGCTTGACTTTTCTCAGTTCATGGGCAGTTACGCTGGAAATCCGCAGCGTAATTGTGGAGAGTCTGATTCCCCTTATTTATCAAAGTCAACAAACCGGCAAAAGTAGAATTTTGTGACGTAACATACGATCCGCCGGTCTCAGTCCAACACAGATCGATGCTTTCGTCACTACAGATGTTCCGAATGCAAATTCGGCACTATCTGACTACTTTTGGAAGTTATTAATTTTCTACCAGATACGCTCAGCACTATTCCGGCCCAGCGTACCTGGTTTTCAATCCGCCGCCCTGGAGGCCGCGGATGCCATAGGAATCAATGGGAGTCTGAAAGCAACGAAGGCTCCTGTTCGCTGCTGCCCAATATCCCATTGATTCCTATGGTAACGTTTACACCTAACACCCTAACATGTACCCCGAGTCTAAACACCCCTAATCTGCTGCCCCCTACACCGCCGCCACCTACATAATGTTATTAACCCCTAATCTGCACCCCCAACACCTCCGCCACCTACATTATACTTATTAACCCCTAATCTGCCCCCCCAACACCGCCGCCACCTACCTACATTTATTAACCCCTAATCTACCGTCCCCAACGTCGCCGCCACTATATTAAATTGTTTAACCCCTAAACCTAAGTCTAACCCTAACCCTAAAACCTCCTAATTTAAATATAATTTAATTAAATCTAAATCAAATTACTATCATTACGTAAATTATTCGTCTTTAAAACTAAATACTTACCTATAAAATAAACCCTAAGCTAGCTACAATATAACTAATAGTTACATTGTAGCTATCTTAAGGTTTTTTTTTATTTTACAGGCAAGTTTGTATTTATTTTAACTATGTAGAATAGTTACTAAATAGTTATTAACTATTTAATAGCTACCTAGCTAAAATAAATACAAATTTACCTGTAAAATAAAACCTAAGTTACACTAACACCTAAAACAATTATCTAAAGTACAAAAAAACCAAACACTAAATTACAGAAAATAAAAAACAAATTATCAGAAATTTAAACTAATTACACCTAATCTAAGAGCCCTATCAAAATAAAAAAAACCAATAAAAAAAAAAAAAACCTAGCCTAAACTAAACTACCAATAGCCCTTAAAAGGGCCTCTTGCAGGGCATTGCCCCAAAGTAATCAGCTTTATTTACTGTAAAAATAAATACAAACAACCCCCCCAACAGTAAAACCCACCATCCACACAACCAACCCCCCCAAAAAAAAACTAACACTAACCCCCTGAAGATCACCTTACCAGGAGATGTCTTCATCCAAGCCGGGCAGAAGTGGTCCTCGAGACAGGCAGAAGTTTTCATCCAGACGGCAACTTTTACCTTCATCGATCAGGAGAGGGTCCATCGTCAAGACATCCGATGTGGAGCATCCTCTTCTGACGACGTGTTCTTACTGATTGAAGGTACCTTTAAGTGATGTCATCCAAGATGGCATCCCTTAGAATTCTATTAGCCAATCGGAATCTATCAGCCAACTGGAATTAAGGTAGAAAAAATCCTATTGGCTGATGCAATCTACCTTAATTCTGATTGGCTGATAGAATTCTGGATGGACCCACTCTGCTCCGGATGGATGAAGATAGAAGATGCCATCTGGATGAAGATTTCTGCCTGTCTGGAGGACCACTTCTGCCCGGCTTGGATGAAGAAGTCTCCCGGTAAGGTGATCTTCAGGGGGTTAGTGTTTGTTTGTTTTAAGGGTGTATTGGGTGGGTTTTATTTTTAGCGTTGGGCTTTGGGCCGCAAAAGAGCCAACTGCCCTTTTAAGGGCAATGCCCATCCAAATGCCCTTTTCAGGGCAATGGGGAGTTTAGGTTTTTTTAGTTAGTTTTTTTGGGGGGGGTTGGTTGTGTGGGTGGTGGGTTTTACAGTTTGGGGGGTTGTTTGTATTTATTTTTACAGGTAATAGAGCTGATTACTTTGGGGCAATGCCACACAAAAGGCCCTTTTAAGGGCTATTGGTAGTTTAGGCTAGGGTTTTTTTTATTTTGGGGGGGCTTTTTTATTTTGATAGGGCTATTAGATTAGGTGTAATTAATTTACATTTCTGATAATTTGTTTTTTATTTTCTGTAATTTAGTGTTTTTTTTTTTTACTTTAGATAATTGTATATAATTTAGGTAATGTATTTAATTATAGTGTAATGTTAGGTGTTAGTGTAACTTAGGTTAGGCTTTATTTTAGAGGTAAATGTGTATTTATTTTAACTAGGTAGTTAGTAAATAGTTAATAGCTATTTAGTAACTATTCTACCTAGTTAAAATAAATACAAACTTGCCTGTAAAATAAAAATAAAACCTAAGCTAGCTACAATGTAACTATTAGTTATATTGTAGCTAGCCTAGGGTTTATTTTATAGCTAAGTATTTAGTTTTAAATAGAAATAATTTAGTTAATTATAGTAATTTTATTTAGATTTATTTCAATTAGATTTAAGTTAGGGGGTGTTAGGGATAGGAATAGACTTAGGTTTAGGGGTTAATAACTTTAATATAGTGGCGGCGACGTTCGGGATGGCAGATTAGGGGTTAATAAATGTAGGTAGGTGGCGGCAGTGTTGGGGGGCAGATTAGGGGTTAATAAGTATAATGTAGGTGGCGGCAGTGTAGGGGGGCAGATTAGGGGTTAATAAGTATAATGTAGTTGGCGATAGGATCCGGGAACGGCAGGAAAGAGGTTAATAAGTTTATTAGAGTGGCGGTGGGCTCCGAGAGCGACGGTTTAGGGTTTAATAACTTTATTTAGTTGCGACGGGGTCCGGGAGCGTCGGGATAGGGGTAAAACAGTATAGTATAGTGGCGGTGTTTAGTGACAGTATACCAATAAAGCTGGGAAAAAGCTGAAGAGCAGCGAGATCGATGACTGTAAGTTAACAGCAGTCCGCTGCTCATTATACTTGGTGCGCGGCTTTTTGACAGCTTTTTTGGTAACTTTGGAGAGCATATTCAAGTCCGCGGCAGCTATGTAAGGCGAACTTAGGCAAGCGTATTGGTGCCGGCGAATGCAAGTAAGTTGACGGGTTGATAAATAGAGGCCATTGTCTTTTCCTACACTTACTGACTGTGTCTATAAAGGGTCTTATTACTCTTAATTACTTAAACTATTTTTATGGAGAAATTTCTTTCCTCTACTTTGCAATCTAGAGCAAAATCTTCAATCATGGCCTCTAAAAGCGATAAAAAAATAAACAACTTTCAGCGTCCTTAGTTAAATTACATTCTGATACTACTTTATCCACACCGAATGACCCTCTAGTTAGACAAATTTTAGTAAAATATATTATTGAATCTCCACCTTATTTTGAATCTTTAAAAATAGAATTTAAATCGGAGATATCTTCTCTGAGACAGGAGGTCAGAGAATATTCTACCCGAGTATCAGAATTAGAACAACGAGAAAACAGAAAACTCACTTGGCAGAGAATCAAACTATGACACTACAACTTTTTAAAAAATAAGTAGATCTTGAAAATCATAGTAGAAGGAATAATATCAGGCTAATTGGGATTGCTAAATCAAAGGAATATGAGGATCTAATAAAATTTGTTTCTGTAACACATTCCCTCCCTATTGGAAATTCATTCTTCTTCTATTCTGATTATTGTGGGAAGAGCACACAGAGTGGGCAGAATATTTTCTAATAGTGATAGGAGTAACAGACCTAGACCAGTTGTTGCTAAAATCCTACATTTTCAGGAGAAAATACTTCTTCTTAAACATTTTCATAAAAAAACAAATTGCTCAAATAGTAAATACTCAGATTAAAATATTTCAAGGTTTTTCTTATGAAACCCTTAATAAAAGAAAAGAGCTCTCTCCTATCTGTAGTACAATGCTAAAAGAAGGTATTAGGGCTACTGTTATTTATCCTGCCAAGCTGGAAGTCTCTGATAGTAATACAATATACTTTTTTGATAATGCAACAGGCGCAGAACAGTTTTTTAAATCTAAAAGAGAACTGTTTTAATTGTCTTCAGACTTGTTCCAATGGGGCTCAATCGTTTTTTTGTCATTTTTTATATATATTTTTTTTTCTCTTCTTCTCCGCTCTCTCTCTCTTTGCATATTTCACGAACTTAGTAAACTAAGAAATGGATAAAACTAGGAAACTTATTATATCATCTTGGAATATAGGGGGTAATACTTCCCCCACTAAAAGAAAGGCCATTCTTCGACATTTAAATAAATTACAAACTGATATAGCCTTCCTTCAGGAAACCCATCTATCATTAGAAGAAGGATTAAAACGTAAGACCCTGGGTAGGAGAGGCAATAGTCTCTCCTTCACTTGCAAGGAAAAGGGGAGTGACTATTTTGCTTGGATTTTTTTTTTAAATACGAGATTATTGATTCTTATATTAACCCTGATGGGCAAATTATTATATCACAAATAAAAACTATGAATGGCTTATTCATTCTTTGTAATATATATGCACCCAATGATTTTAACCCATTATTTTGGAATCTCCTCCAAACCTGGATATTAAAAATGGTAGAAGTCCATCTTATTTTAGGAGGAAATTTCAATATGATCCCACTATATCCCTTAGACACGGTTAAACAGGGTAAAATTGTTTCTTAAACCAATAGAGACAAACAAGAGAATAAGCAATTTAGACAATTCTTTTGTAACCTGGGGATTAAAGATGTCTGGAGGGAACAGAATCCTGATATAAAAAAATATACATGTATGTCCAAAAAATATGGTTCTCTCTCCAGGATAGATATGTTTCTTATTGGCAATAGCTTAATAAAGACGGGAGTAAATACAGTTTTGTCTTTCGGGTCATGCACCCATTATACTGGAAATTTCCCATTTCTATTTTAATTCTTTTTTTTGCCGTTTTCATTTTCCAACTTATTTGTTTAATGATCTTAAATTCAGAAATTATCTTGTCAAAAAATGGGAGGATTATTGTCTTCTCAATCAAGCAAGCACACATAGATAATCCTGAGTTATTCTGGCAGACTGCCAAGGCAGTCTTGACCGGTGATATTACTTCTTTTATGATCAATATGAAGAAAAGACTTAGGAAGAGAGAAAAATAAACCATAAATCATTTACAGCTAGATTACGAGTTTTGCGTTATAAGTAAAAAAACTACCACTGCTATTACGAGTCTTGTAGGTACAGCTGTCCCGCACACTTTAAGCAATTTGCGTAAAGTCTTTTTTCAATGGGACTTCCATAGCGCCAGTATTACAAGCTTTTTTTTGGAGGCCAAAAAGTGAGTGGTACAGCCTATCCCGCAAAATTCGTAATGCTTTCTAAAGTAAGTAGTTATGAGTTTTACACTACAAAGCTGTAGCATAAAACTCATAACTAAAGTGTTAAAACGTACACTAACACCCATAAACTACCTATTAACCCCTAAACCGAGGCCCTCCCGCATCGCAAACACTAAAATAAAATTATTAACCCCTAATCTGCCGCTCCCGACATAGCCGCCACTAGAATAAAGATATTAACCCCTAAACAACTGCACTCCCGCCTCACAAACACTAGTTAAATATTATTAACTCCTAATCTGCCGCCCCTAACATCGCCGCAACCTACATTACAGTTATTAACCCCTAATCTGCCGCCCCCAACATCGCTGCCACTATACTAAAGTTATTAACCCCTAAACCTAAGTTTAACCCTAACCCAAACACCCCCTAACTTAAATATAATTCCAATAAATCTAAATAAAAATTCCTTTCATTATATATATATATATACACATTATATAAATTTAGTATAGAGGTGGCGACGTTGGGGGTGGCAGATCAGGGGTTAATAAATGTAGGTAGGTTGCGGCGATGTTAGGGGCGGCAGATTAAGGGTTAATAATATTTAACTAGTGTTTGCGATGCAGGAGTATGGCGGTTTAGGGGTTAATAGGTTTATTATAGTGGCAGCGACGTTGGGGGCAGCAGATTAGGGGTTAATAAGTGTAGGTAGGTTGCAGCGACATTGGGGGTGGGAGATTAGAGGTTAATAAATATAATGTAGGTGTCGGCGATGTAGCTACCTTAGGGTTTATTTTACAGCTACGTATTTAGTTTTAAATAGGAATTATTTAGGTAATGATAGGAATTTTTATTTAGATTTATTTGAATTATATTTAAGTTAGGGGCTGTTAGGGTTAGACTTAGGTTTAGGGGTTAATAAATTTAGTATAGTGGTGGCGACGTTGGGGGCGGCAGATTAGGGGTTAATAAATGTAGGTAGGTTGCGGCGATGTTAGGGGCAGCAGATTAGGGGTTAATAATATTTAACTAGTGTTTGCGATGAAATAGTGTGGCGCTTTAGTTGCTAATATGTATATTATAGTGGTGGCGACGTTGGGGTTAATAAGTGTAGGTAGGTTGCGGCGACATTGGGAGCGTGAGATTAGAGGTTAATAAATATAATGTAGGTGTCAACGATGTTTGGGGCAGCAGATTAGGGGTTAATAAGTATAATGTATGTGTCGGCGATTTCCGGAGCGGCAGATTAGGGTTTAATAAATATAATATAAGTATCAGCGATTTTTTTCAAGGCGGCAGATTAGGATTAATAAAGTGTAAGATTAGGGGTGTTTAGACTCGGGGTTCATGTTAGGGTGTTAGGTGTAAACATAAATTTAGTTTCCCCATAGGAATCAATTGGGCTGCGTTACTGAGCTTTACGCTGCTTTATTGCAGGTCTTAGGGTTTTTATCAGCCGGCTCTCCCCATTGATGTCTATGGGTAAATCGTGCATGAGTACGTACAACCAGCTCACCGCTGACTTAAGCAGCACTGGTATTGGAGTGCGGTATGGATCTCAATTTTGCTCTACGCTCACTTCTTACCTAATAACGCCAGGTTTAGGAAAACCTGTAATACCAGCGCTGTAGATAAGTGAGCGGTGACAATAACGTGCAAGTTAGCACCGCACCCCTCATACCGCAAAACTCGTAATCTAGCCGTTAATTAATACATATAATGCTTATCTCTTAAATTCCTCCAATAAAAATTGGGTTTAATATGTCAACGCCAAGAAAGAATAAGATACTTTATGCTCCATTCTACAACATTGACAGAGTTAAAAATGCAGGCTAAATACTACAGATATGAGAACAAGACGGAGAAACCTTTGACCAGACTAATTAAAAGTTCTTCTAGTTCTCAAGGCATTGAAGTGATTCAATCAAATAGTAATATTCATAAAGACACCAAAGAGATCTTATCATCTTTTTCTTCCTATTATTCTGATTTATACTCATATAAAGAACCTAACTTAGATTATAAAGCAAAATTCTGGGATAGTATCTCAGTGTTCCAATCAGCCAATAGAATGTGAGCTCAATCCTATTGGTTGATTGGATCAGACAATAGGATTTTTCCTACCTTAATTCCGATTGGCTGATAGAATCCTATCAGCCAATCGGAATTCAAGGGACGCCATCTTGGATGATGTCATTTAAAGGAACCTTCATTCTTCGTTAGGACGAGAATGGAAGAGGATGCTCCGCGTCGGATGGATTGAAGATGGACCCGCTCCGTTCCGGATTGATGAAGATAGAAGATGCCGCCTGGATGAAGACTTCTGCCGGTCTGGATGTCCTCTTCTGCCCGGATCGGATGAAGACTTCTGCCCCTCTGGAGGTCCACTTGTGCCCGGCTGGGTGAAGAAGGCTCAAGGTAGGATGATCTTCAGGGTGTAGTGTTAGGTTTTATTAAGGGGGGATTGGGTGGGTTTTAGAGTAGGGTTGGGTGTGTGGGTGGTGGGTATTTAATGTTGGGGGATATTGTATTTTTTTTTTTTTTTACAGGTAAAAGAGCTGATTACTTTGGGGCAATGCCCCGCAAAAGGCCATTTTAAGGGCTATTTGTAATTTAGTATAGGGTAGGGAATTTTATTATTTTGGGGGGCTTTTTTATTTTATTAGGGGGATTAGAGAAGGTGTATTAGTTTAAAATTATTGTAATTATTTTTTATTTTCTGTAATTTAGTGTTTGTTTTTTTGTACTTTAGTTAATTTTATTTAATTGTAATTAGTTTTATTTAATTGTAGTTAATTTATGTAATTATTTTAATTATAGTGTAGTGTTATTATAGTGGCGGTGGTGTAGGGGGGGCAGGATAGGGGTTAATATATATAATGTAGGTGGTGGCGGGCTTCGGGAGCGGCGGTTTAGGGGTTAAACAATTTATTTAGTTGCGGTGGGGTCCGTGATCGGCAGGATAGGAGTTAATAACTTTATGTAGTTGGCGGCGGGGTCTGGGAGCGGAGGTTTAGGGGTTAATATATTTATTATAGTTGCAGCGGGGTCTGGGAGTGGCGGTTTAGGGGTTAAACAATTTATTTAGTTGCGGTGGGGTCAGTGATCGGCAGGATAGGAGTTAATAACTTTATGTAGGTGGCGGCGGGGTCCGGGAGCAGCAGTTTAGGGGTTCATATATTTATTATAGTTGCGGCGGGGTCTGGGAGCGGCGGTTTAGGGGGTAAAACTGTATAGTATAGTGTGGGTGCTTAGTGACAGGGTAGCAAGAAAGCTGTGAATAAGCCGATGAGCAGCGAGATCGATGACTGTTAGCTAACAACAGTCCGCTGCTCATCACACTGTACTTGCTTTTTGACAGCTTTCTTGATAAATTTGGCGAACGTATTCAGGTCCGCGGCGGAGATGTTAGGCGATCTTAGGCAAGCGTATTGGGGCCGTCAAATGCAGGTAAGTAGACAGCTTGATAAATAGAGGCCATATTTTGAGCACACCAGCCCTGTCTGTTTGTATTTGTGCTAATTTACTCATGTATTTCTTTACTGATTCATTTTCACTGAAACATATACATCAGAGCTGGGATTTAAATCACCACTGAATTGTTCATATTCTCAATCATCTTCAACTTAGCACATATGTAACTACCAGTGCTTCTTATAAAAGTATTTATCTAGCATTTGTAAAACACGTAATATTGTCCATTGGCTGAACTAGCACCATTTGTATATGAGCATTTCATTCTCATTTATAATTCCATAACGTGAGGCATGAAAGATTATAGAATGGAAGCTACGGAATAAAGCTTTTTGAATTAGTAATATTTACTACATATACCAAATATTTAACTATGTTGGGGGCAGGGTACAAGAAAGCATCTGTTTTTGTACACTAAAGCAATACAATCAACCACTTGAATTAAACTGAGATCATCATTTTGCATCCAATCCTGTCAGTTATTGCAGATCTGGAGAAAATCCAGAATTAATCTCAATACATCACTGCAGCATTATAAATGATAAATCAATATATTTAATACTTCTCAGATATAATGTATTCTAGGGAAAACAGCCAATGTAGCTTCACAGAATATGCATATTAAATAAAAAAGGTCAGGCTATGAACATAATGGAATTCAGAAGATATTTTATGACTTGCAAACACAGCAGGTCCAGAAAAGTGCTTGGTGCCTTTGTGGTCTTTACAAAATTAACACCAGTCTGAAATGAAAAAAACAGGTTTTTAGATCTTATTTTCTGAAAAGAAAACTCTTAAATCAGTTTGATATCATCACATCAGAACTACACTAATAAAATGTGTATGTGAACATGCACCAGTAAAATTCTAGATTCAAATTCTGGAAGGAATTTTTGTTACCATGTAGCACCAGCTGTTGATTCAATAAAATTGATGAGCCAATAAAAAATATCAAATTATTCTTTTAAATTTTAGCCTTTTTGAAATGTGCATTGGCAACAAAAATATCCTGTCTATAAAGTTCATATGGCATTTTAAATTGTTTTGAGGTTGGGGGATACTGTATGCAGAGCTATTGAAATAGGTACAATTGTTGTTCCCTAAAGACGTGCAATAAGATCTTTTTTTATTTGTAGAAGACAGGAAATTTACAGTCTGATTTTAGAATTACGGATAACTCACTTTTAAGATTCATCAAGGGTCATCCATAATGTTTCAGTGTTTGCAAAATAATTTATTTATATGGCAACTAAAATCCACATCTTGTTATTGCAATATCAAAAAGGTGCAATGTGATTTTATCATTTATCATTTATGTTACTTTTATCAATAATTTTGCTTTGTTCACTTGGTATTCTTAGTTGAAAGCTAAATCTAGGAGGTTCATATGCTAATTTCTTAAACCTTGAAGGCCGCCTCTAATCTGAATGCATTTTGACAGTTTTTCACCACTAGAGGGCATTATTTAATGTGTGTCATATAGATAACATTGAGCTCATGCATGTGAAGTTACCTATGAGTCAGCACTGATTGGCTAAAATGCAAGTCTGTCAAAAGAATTGAGATAAGGGGGCAGTCTACAATGGCTTAGATACAAGGTAATCACAGAGGTAAAAAGTATATTAATAGAAACGTGTTGGTTATGCAAAACTGGGGAATGGGTAATAATGGGATTATCTATCTTTTTAAACAACAAAAATTCCGTTGTTGACTGTCCCTTTAAAAATAGAAAATAAACAACTGGAAATTGTATCATAATTTTGGACATCACTACTCGTGATCTCCAGGAAGTTCCAGCTTAAGTGGAACAGAATAATGGAATCCTAGAATCCCACAACAACAATTATTCGGCACATTTAGACCAGGTTATTTTTCTGTATAGTTTAAGACTGCAAATGTTGTCCCCAATAATTGACTTCTAGTTTCTCCCCGTGTAAATGTAAACATCTGATAACAAGCAATTCCAATATTTATCATTCAGCTTTTACATTGTTTCATAAATTGGACGTCTAACTTTTCTAATTTGCCTTTTCTGATTTTCAGATGATAACACCTGTATTCAGTTACTTGAAGTCAAATTCAGTCACTTTAATCTTGTTAGCAATTGCCTGGCTCCCTGATTTGTAATGAAATCAGCAATCTTATCACATTATATCTTCTTCTTCTATCAACACCTCAAAAGTGCACTGTGATCTTAGACCCGGCCTAAGATCACAGTGCACTTTTGAGGTGTTGATAGAAGCCGGTAGCCATTTATAGACATATTTATATGATACAATCATATTCTTATAGGTCCACAATTATAACTTGTTGTCATCTATTTTTAAAACTCAGACATTTTCTAACCTGTATTCTAAAAAAAAATTGTCTTTAGCTTTTATATACATAAAATCTGTCATCAGGCAAAGTAGGTAGTCACCTAGGGACACCTTTATTTATATGGTTAGAAAGGTGACATATCTTTGAAGTTGTTTTACATTATATTGTATCCTGTGATACATGAAGTTGTCTTTATCACTATATTATTATTATTATTATTATAATATTGTTGTTCTTGCTGATTGGAGGATAAATTCACCTTCCAATAAACAAGTGCTGCCCAGCTTACTGAACCAAAAATAGCTTAGATGTCTTATTTTTCAAATAAAGATAACAAGAGAACGAAGAAAAATTGATAATAGAAGTAAATTAGAAAGTTGCTTAAAATTGCCTGCTCTATCTGAATTACAAAAGAAATAAATTGGGTTCAGTGTCCCTTTAACCTCTTATTTGGAATTGGAAGTTAATTAGAGACTTTTTGGACTTGTCTTTAACCCTACCTAACTATTGTGAGTTACTAATTTTCTTAAACAATAGACCATAACAAGAATATCATTGTATCATATAAATATAAGTCTATAAATGGCTACCGGCTTCTATCGACACCTCAAAAGTGCACTGTGATCTTAGGCCCGGCCTAAGATCACAGTGCACTTTTGAGGCGTCGATAGAAGCCGGTAGCCATTTATAGACTTATATTTATATGATACAATCATATTCTTATAGGTTCACAGTACATAGGTTGCATTAAGTAGCCTGATATCCATTAGTTATTGCAAACAGGTATAGCTAAATCTAATCTACAATATTACCAGTACCTGAAATCCTAGTATCCTCACTGCTATTGCAAACAAAGGGGTTAATAGCATTGGGGGGTTTGGGGTGCATGGCTGTTTAGGGGACATGATTGAGATTTGAGAATAAGTTTAAGAGTTTTGGATTATGGTGATTAAGGGGTGATTTGTTTTTTTGTTTGTTTTTTTGTTTAAATAATTTTTATTGAAAATCGGTACATTGATGCATATCCAAACAAGAAATAAAGTTACAATTTTTGTGACATCAGAATAAAAACAGTTTGCAAGAATAATAGTCATCAACAACCAATGACCTAATTTTCTTAGGTATTTTCAAGATTAATTAATGATAAAGATGAGTCATAACAAAATATCAACAGTTGTAGGTGGTAGAGAAAAAATTCAAAAGAATCATTTGAGGACAGGGGATGGGAGAGGGGGTAATGGGATTTAGGAGGAGGGGGAGTATCCTATCTGGTTAAGAGCATTGTAGGTGTAGTAAGACTATCGCTATGTATCATAGGGAGTGGGTTATGAGCAGTTCCCAACTCCACATGGCAGTTGTTTTGTGAGCAGCTCATGTGTTGTTGTGAACACCTTGTTCCCAAATAAATTGGATGTTTGATATCATGTCCTGTTTACCCAGATAGCAATAGTACATTCTCTCTAATGTAAGGACATGATTTACTTCTGACCTCCATTGGGCTATAGTGGGTGTCTCTTGTGTTTTCCATAATCTGGGAATTAGTCTCTTAGCACAGGTTAACATTAAGAGAAGTAGTTTCTTACGGTAAATGCAGGAGAGCTTTGGGATGTGACTGAGGAGGATGATTTGTGGGGAAAGTGTAATATTTACATTCAAGACTTTGTATATGTGCCTCTCTACCTGTTTCCAAAAGTCACCTAAGTTCGGACAGGACCACCATATATGAGTTAGGGTACCTTCTTATCCACACCTCCTTCAACAGCTGAAGGAAGCGGTGGGGTATATAACCCGCAGGCGTTGTGGAGTTAAGTACCACCTGGCTAGTATCTTATAGTTCAGTTCGGACATAGTTAAGGAGGTGGAAGAGGAGTGGGTATGACGGAAACAACGTTTCCAGGTCTCTGCATCTAATTCTGCGTGCAACTCCTCTGACCATCTCGACAAGTATGTTGGGCGTTTCTCAGGGAAGGAGCCCCTAAGGATTTTATATATATGGGAGAGATGTGCTCTTGTGTTTTTCGGGTTGGTGCATAGCTGCTCAAATGGAGTTAGAGGTCTTAGTATTTCTGTTTTGTGTGGCCTGTGGTTGATTGCCTGTCTGATTTGTAGGTATGCGTACCAACTGTGGAATGGTGGTTCCAACTCCTCATTAAGTGAGAGCCTGTCCTTAACACCCAAAGGGGTAGTTATTAAATATATTGGAAGGTTTAGTAGGAGCTTATTAGCATTAGTATGAGTGAAGAGGTTGTGTTTTAGAAATAAGTGATATCGGAGTAAGGGGGTTAAGGGAGATACTGTTAAAATTCCTTTTATATGTGTAATCACTTCATCCCATATTGCCAGAGTAGTTTTAATGTAGTCATTGTGTTGTATAATGTGAGGTCTAGAGTCTTTAGGGATCCAGGGTAGGTCTCCCATGTGACTAACCTGGGATAGATGACTCTCCATCTGTATCCATATATTCGAAGAGGCAGAGTGGTTCCAAGCCACTATTCTGGCTAAGTGTGCTGCTTTATAATAGTTAGTGAGATTGGGGACATTAAGACCCCCATCTTCCTTGCTAAGGTACATAGTGTGTTGAGCAATTCTCGGGCATTTGTAGGACCAAATAAAGGAGTTTATCATCTTTTGTTGTGTCCAGAGGAAAGATTTAGGTATGGCCATAGGTAAGGTTTGGAATAGGTATAAGTATTTGGGGATTACCATAATTTTTACTGTATTGATCCGGCCTAGCCATAATAGATGTCCCTGTCTATGCCAGGACTCCAATAAATTTTTAACACTATTCTGGAGGGTGGTGAAGTTATCGGAGAATAGTTTATGGGTATCCTTGGGGATTATTAATCCTAGGTATTTGAGTTTGTCGGTTAGTACAAATTTTGTTTGCTGTGATATTTTCCCTGGATGTTAGATTAATCGGCATCAGTCCCGACTTCTCCATGTTAATGGAGAAGTTGGAGACTTGTTTATATCTCTTCAGTGTCTTTACCAGGGCCGGTAGGGAAGTAGCTGGTGACCGTAAGGTAAGGATCACGTCATCCGCAAACAAGAGGCATTTCTGTGTGATATCACCAAACTTTAGGCCTTGAATATGTTGGTTGTTTCTAATTTGCAGTGCTAGTATTTCGACTGTGAGAGCAAATAATAAGGGTGAGAGCGGGCATCCTTGGCGTGTCCAATTGGAAATGGGGAAAGGTTGGGATATGGTGTTATTTACCTTAACTTTTGCATTTGGATTATGGTAAAGGGCCTGTATTCTGTTAATAAATATTTTGGAAAAGCCAAA
Organism: Bombina bombina; assembly: GCF_027579735.1. Taxonomy (NCBI): domain Eukaryota; kingdom Metazoa; phylum Chordata; class Amphibia; order Anura; family Bombinatoridae; genus Bombina; species Bombina bombina. Next base: position 190,945,271 of record NC_069509.1, read on the forward strand.
TTTTAACAGAGTGGACCACATGAATTGCCAGTCAACCTGTCAAATGCCTTCTCAGCATCTGTAGAAAGCAAGACAGTCACAGACCTCTTTTGTTCAGGAACACAACTTCAAAGTTAATGCAATGCACATTAGGCCTGAGAAAGCTTAAAAAGAGGCTGAGGGAATCAGGTGCATGAATGATTAATTAGGCAGGTAAGTTGAATTCAAATACTGCCCAAACCAGCACGATTGTTAGAAGCAGGGAAGGTAGTCTTAAAGGGACAGTGATATCAGGCTGGGATATGTTACATGGAGCAGCGGTCTACATGGAGCAGCGGTCTAACACGACCCTCAAGCTCCATACGGAGCTTGATAAATGGGCCTCATAATTTAGCCCTATATAAGTATAGATATATATTTTTTAAATAATTATATACAGTATATATATATATATATATATATGTATATATATATATATATATATGTATGTATTAAAGGGATATTAAACCCAAAATTTAAAAAGCAGCGCTGGGACCTCTCAACGCTGCTTTTTAAGGCTAACGGAAGACTCGTAATCTAGCCAAGAGTTCTTAATATATTAACATATTTGCAGTAGGATATTTCAGCTATGACAACTTGTAACAGAGAATAGTTATAAAGTTCTGAGTAAGCCCTATATAAGTATAGATATATATTTTTTAAATAATTATATACAGTATATATATATATATATATATATATATATATATATATATATGTGTGTGTGTGTATTAAAGGGACATTAAACCCAAAATTTAATTCCATGATTCAGAGAATACAAATTTATTTATTATTTAATTTGCTTCATTCTTTAGATATCCTTTGTTAAAGAAATACCAATGCACATGGGTCAGCCAATCACATGAGGCATCTATGTGCAGCCACCAATCAGCAGCACCTGAGGCTATCTAGATATGCTTTTCAGCAAAGAATATCAAGAGATAAAAGCAAATTAGATAATAGAAGTAAATAGAAAGTTGTTTAACTTTCGGCTAGATTACAAGTTTTTGTCGGTAATGGTGTGCGGTGTTAATGAGCCTTTTTTTCTCACCGCTAACTTAAGACAACGCTGGTATTACGAGTCTTCTGAAACCCGGCGTTAGCCGCAGAAAAGTGAGCATTGAGCAAAATTTAGCTCCACATCTCACCTCAATACCAGCGTTGCTTAGGTCAGCGGTAAACTGGCTAAACGTGCTCGTGCACGATTTCCCCATAGGAAACAATGGGGCTGAGCCAGCTGAAAAAAAACCTAACACCTGCAAAAAAGCAGCGTTCAGCTCCTAACGCTGCCCCATTGTTTCCTATTGGAAAATACATTTTATGTTTGCATACATTTTATATTATTAACCCCTAATCTGCCGCCCCGACATCGCTGAGACCTGCATTACATTATTAACCCCTAATCTGCTGCTCCGTACACCGCCGCCACCTACATTATACCTATGAACCCCTAATCTGCTGCCCCCAACATCGCCGAACCCTACATTATATTTTTAACCTCTAATCTGCCGTCCCCAATGTCACCGCAACCTACCTACAATTATTAACGCCTAATCTGCCGCCCCCAACGCTGCCGCCACTATGATATAGTTATTAACCCCTAAGTCTAACCCTAACACCCCCCCTACTTTAAATATAATTTAAAATAATCTAAATAAATTAAATCTAAATAAAATAATCTAAATAAAATTACCACAATTAAATAAATTAATCCTATTTAAAACTAAAATAAACCCTAAGATAGCTACAATATAACTAATAGTTACATTTGTATCTATCTTAGGGTTTATTTTTATTTTAGAGGCAACTTTGCATTTATTCTAACTAGGTACAGTAGTTATTAAATAGTTACTAACTAATTTATAACTACCTAGTTAAAATAAAGACAAATATACATGTAAAATAAAACCTTACCTAAGTTAAAATTACACCTAACACTACACTATAATTAAATTAAATCCCTAAACTAAATACAATTAAATACAATAAAATAAAATAAACTAAAGTACAAAAAAAACACTAAATTACAGAAAATAATAAAATAATTACAAGATTTTTAAACTAATTACACCTAATCTAATCCCCCTAATAAAATAAAAAAGCCTACCAAAATAATAAAAATCCCTACCCTATACTAAATTACAAATAGCCCTTAAAAGGGCCTTTTGCGGGGCATTGCCCCAAAGTAATCAGCTCTTTTACCTGTAAAAAAAAATTACAATACTGGCCCCAACATTAAAACCCACCACCCACACACCCAACCCTACTCTAAAACCCACCCAATCCCCCCTTAATAAAACCTAACACTAACCCCTTGAAGATCACCCTACCTGGAGACGTCTTCACCCAACCGAGCACAAGTGGTCCTCCAGACGGGCAGAAGTCTTCATTCTATCCAGCAGAAGAGAACCTCCAGACGGGCAGAAGTCTTCATCCAGCCGGCATCTTCTATCTTCATCCATCCAGAGCGGAGTGGGTCCATCTTCAAGCCAACCGACGCGGAGCATCCTCTTCTTTCAACGACTCCTGACGAATGAAGGTTCCTTTAAATTACGTAATCCAAGATGGCGTCCCTTGAATTCTGATTGGCTGATAGGATTCTATCAGCCAATCGGAATTAAGGTAGGAAAAATCCTATTGACTGATGCAATCAGCCAATAGGATTGAGATTGCATTCTATTGGCTGTTCCAATCAGCCAATAGAATGCGAGCTCAATCCTATTGGCTGATTGGATCAGCCAATAGGATTTTTTCTACCTTAATTCAGATTGGCTGATAGAATCCTATCAGACAATCAGAATTCAAGGGACGCCATCTTGGATGACGTCATTTAAAGGAACCTTCATTCGTCGGGAGTCATCGGAAGAAGAGGATGCTCTGCGTCAGTTGGCTTGAAGATGGACCCGCTCCGCTCCGGATAGATGAAGCTAGAAGATGCCGGCTGGATGAAGACTTCTGCCCGTCTGGAGGTCCTCTTCTGCCCGGATAGGATAAAGACTTCTGCCCGTCTGGAGGACCACTTGTGCCCGGTTGGGTGAAGACATCTCAAGGTAGGGTGATCTTCAATGGGTTAGTGTTAGGTTTTATTAAGGGGGGATTGGGTGGGTTTTAGAGTAGGGTTGGGTGTGAGGGTGGTGGGTTTTAATGTTGGGGGGTATTGTATTTTTTTTTACAGGTAAAAGAGCTGATTACTTTGGGGCAATGCCCCGCAAAAGGCCCTTTTAAGGGCTATTTGTAATTTAGTATAGTGTAGGGCTTTTCATTATTTTGGGGGGCTTATTTATTTTATTATGGGGATTAGCTTAGGTGTAATTAGTTTAAAAAACTTGTAATTATTTTATTATTTTCTGTAATTTAGTGGGGGGGTTTCGTACTTTAGTTTATTTAATTTAATTGTAATTAATTGTAGTTAATTTAGGTAATTAATTTAATTATAGTGTAGTGTTAGGTGTAATTGTAACTTAGGCTAGGTTTTATTTTACAGGTAAATTTGTATTTATTTTAATTAGGAAGTTATTAAATAGTTAATAACTATTTAATAACTATTGTACCTAGTTAAAATAAATATAAAGTTGCCTGTAAAATAAAAATAAACCCTAAGATGGCTACAATGTAATTATTAGTTATATTGTAGCTAGCTTAGGGTTTATTTTATAGGTAAGTATTTAGTTTTAAATAGGAATAATTTATTTAATTGTAGTAATTTTATTTAAATTATATTTAAGTTAGGGGGGTGTTAGGGTTAGGGTTAGACTGAGGTTTAGGGGTTAATACATTTAGTATAGTGGCGGCGACATTGGGGGCGGCAGATTAGGGGTTAATAAATGTAGGTAGGTGTCGGCGATGTTAATGGACGGCAGATTAGGGGTTAATAATATTTAACTAGTGTTTGCGAGGCGGGAGTGCGGAGGTTTAGGGGTTAATATATTTATTTAAGTGGCGGCGATGTCCAGTCGGCAGATTAGGGTTTAAAAACTTTATTTAAGTGTTAGCGATGTTGGGGGGGCCTCAGTTTAGGGGTTAATGGGTAGTTTACTCTTAACTACTGACTTTTAAATGCAGTAGGAGTCTTGACAGGAGAGGGTCTACCGCTCACTTTTTCCAAGACTCATAATACCGGCGTTAGGAAAATCCCATTGAAAAGATAGGATACGTAATTGACGTAAGGGGATTTGCGGTATGCTCGAGTCACGGAAAAATGCGAGCGGTACACCTGTACCTGCCAGATTCGCAATACCAGCGGGCGTTAAAAAGCAGCGTTGGGACTCCTCAACGCTGCTTTTTAAGTCTAACGCAAGACTCGTAATCTAGGTGATTGTATTCTCTATCTAAATCAGGAAATAAAAAAATCTGGGTTTAATTTCCCTTTAAATAAAAAAAAACATTTTCTTCTATGTAAAGATCATTGGAATGTAAAATATGCATAACCACCATTAGGTTTACTGCTGTTGTGTAACGCAGTGTCGAGTTAGCGATCAAACAATAAGTGTTAGGTTTGTTTTTTTAAACCGTGCTCCATCATAGTCTTTGGGGGGGGAATACGTTAGTGCATTCACAATAGCCGCAGTTGTTAAAACAATTTAATTTAAACTTGTAATACACACACTAACCGCTTAATTCCAGCGGTGTTTGTGCACGAGTGAAAGATCTAAATAGTGCACCACTTGTAATCTGGCCCATAATCTTTTATAACATAGGATACTAAGGCCTAGATTTAGAGTTAGGCGGTAGCCGTCAAATCCAGCGTAAGAGGCTCCTAACGCTGGTTTTTACCGCCCTCTGGTATTTGGAGCCAGTCATTAAAGGGTCTAATGCTCACTTTCCAGCCGCGACTTTTCCATACCGCAGATCCCCTTACGTCAATTGCGTATCCTATCTTTTCAATGGGATCTTTCTAACGCTGGTATTTAGAGTCGTGGCTGAAGTGAGCGTTAGAAATCTAACGACAAAACTCCAGCCGCAGAAAAAAGTCAGTAGTTAAGAGCTTTCTGGGCTAACGCCGGTTTATAAAGCTCTTAACTACTGTGCTCTAAAGTACACTAACACCCATAAACTACCTATGTACCCCTAAACCGAGGTCCCCCCACATCGCCGGCACTCTATTAAAAATTTTTAGCCCCTAATCTGCCGACCGCACGCCGCTGCCACCTACGTTATCCCTATGAACCCCTAGTCTGCTGCCCCTAACACTGCCGACTCCTATATTATATTTATTAACCCCTAATCTGCCCCCCCCACCGTCGCCTCCACCTGCCTACACTTATTAACCCCTAATCTGCCGAGCGGACCGCACCGCTACTATAATAAAGTTATTAACCCCTAATCCGCCTCACTCCCGCCTCAATAACCCTATAATAAATAGTATTAACCCCTAATCTGTGAAATAAATGTGATAATAAAAAAATGAAGATAAACAAAAGTGTACTAAATACTCATAAAAAGTTCTTTATAAGGATATGTGTGTAATTTTTCGAAATCTTCGATCTTCTATTTTCCTTTGATCCTCATATAGAAAGAGAGAAAGAAATGCCACATAGCGTGATTCTGTGATTATTCAAGATGCAGAATGCGTGTTTACAAATGCTTACTCACATGAGATGGAGCTATAGCCTAGCTCAGGTTTATGCGCACACCCGGTATTATACTGTTGGGTAAACAGTTGCTTGAGCCGGATTTAGGTAAAAAGATTTATTTAAAATACAAATGTAAAAAGCGTCACAAGGGCTGCAAGAAGCACCAAATATACATAGGGTTGGCAATACAATTAAGTAGTTGCTCGCATTGAGCTTATACACAGTACTAGAAACTTAGGTCAGGAGTGCAGAAACTTAACCACACAACCTTTCCATTCAGAGTCCAGCATATGTTGCTCTCCTTACTGGTGTGCAGAATCTTGGAAAGACGCCAAGGGTAAGAAACAATGTATCCGACGTACGTTTCGCAAAGGAGCTTTTTCAAGGAAATTGATTCCTTGAAAAAGCTCCTTTGCGAAACGTACGTCGGATACATTGTTTCTTACCCTTGGCGTCTTTCCAAGATTCTGCACACCAGTAAGGAGAGCAACATATGCTGGACTCTGAATGGAAAGGTTGTGTGGTTAAGTTTCTGCACTCCTGACCTAAGTTTCTAGTACTGTGTATAAGCTCAATGCGAGCAACTACTTAATTGTATTGCCAACCCTATGTATATTTGGTGCTTCTTGCAGCCCTTGTGACGCTTTTTACATTTGTATTTTAAATAAATCTTTTTACCTAAATCCGGCTCAAGCAACTGTTTACCCAACAGTATAATACCGGGTGTGCGCATAAACCTGAGCTAGGCTATAGCTCCATCTCATGTGAGTAAGCATTTGTAAACACGCATTCTGCATCTTGAATAATCACAGAATCACGCTATGTGGCATTTCTTTCTCTCTTTCTATATGAGGATCAAAGGAAAATAGAAGATCGAAGATTTCGAAAAATTACACACATATCCTTATAAAGAACTTTTTATGAGTATTTAGTACACTTTTGTTTATCTTCATTTTTTTATTATCACATTTATTTCACATTTTGTTTCACTTTTGTGATATTATGGTATTTATTTTCATTAACCCCTAATCTGCCCTCCCTAACATCGCCGACACCTAACTTCAATTATTACCCCTTAATCTGCTGACCGAATCTCGCCTCTACTGTAATAAATGGATTAACCCCTAAAGCTAAGTCTAACCCTAACACTAACACCCCCCTAAGTTAAATATAATTTTTATCTAACGAAATAAATTAACTCTTATTAAATAAATTATTCCTATTTAAAGCTAAATACTTACCTGTAAAATAAACCCTAATATAGCTACAATATAAATTATAATTATATTATAGCTATTTTAGGATTAATATTTATTTAATAACTGAGTCCTAGATTTGGAGTTCGGCAGTAGCCGTCAAAACCAGCGTTAGAGACTCCTAACGCTGGTTTTGGCCGCCCACTGGTATTTGGAGTCAGTGATTAAAGGGTCTAACGCTCACTTTTCAGCCGCGACTTTTCCATACCGCAGATCCCCTTACGTCAATTGCGTATCCTATCTTTTCAATGGGATCTTTCTAACTCCGGTATTTAGAGTCGTTTCTGAAGTGAGCGTTAGAGCTCTAACGGCAAAACTCCAGCCGGTTCATAAAGCTCTTAACTACTGTACCCTAAAGTACACTAACACCCATAAACTACCTATGTACCCCTAAACCGAGCTCCCCCCACATCGCCGCCACTCGATTAAAATTTTTAACCCCTAATCTGCCGACCGCCACCTACGTTATACTTATGTACCCCTAATCTGCTGCCCCTAACCCCGCCGACCCCTGTATTACATTTATTAACCCCTAACCTGCCCCCCACAACGTCGCCGCCAGCTACTTAAAATAATTAACCCCTAATCTTCCGACCGCAAAGCGCCGCCACCTACGTTATCCCTATGTACCCCTAATCTGCTACCCCTAACACCGCCGACCCCTATATTATATTTATTAACCCCTAATCTGCCCCCCTCAACGTCGCCGACACCTGCCTACACTTATTAACCCCTAATCTGCCGAGCGGACCTGAGCGCTACTATAATAAAGTTATTAACCCCTAACCCGCCTCACTAACCCTATCATAAATAGTATTAACCCCCTAATCTGCCCTCCCTAACATCGCCGACACCTAACTTCAATTATTAACCCCTAATCTGACGACCGGAGCTCACCGCTATTCTAATAAATTGATTAACCCCTAAAGCTAAGTCTAACCCTAACACTAACACCCCCTAACTTAAATATAATTTACATCTAACGAAATAAATTAACTCTTATTAAATAAATGATTCCAATTTAAAGCTAAATACTTACCTGTAAAATAAATCCTAATATAGCTACAATATAAATTATAATTATATTATAGCTATTTTAGGATTAATATTTATTTTACAGGCAACTTGGTATTTATTTTAACTAGGTACAATAGCTATTAAATAGTTAAGAACTATTTAATAGTTACCTAGTTAAAATAATAACAAATTTACCTGTAAAATAAATCCTAACCTAAGATATAATTAAACCTAACACTACCCTATCAATAAAATAATTAAATAAACTACCTACAATTACCTACAATTAACCTAACACTACACTATCAATAAATTAATTAAACACAATTCCTACAAATAAATACAATTAAATAAACTAGCTAAAGTACAAAAAATAAAAAAGAACTAAGTTACAAAAAATAAAAAAATATTTACAAACATAAGAAAAATATTACAACAATTTTAAACTAATTACACCTACTCTAAGCCCCCTAATAAAATAACAAAGCCCCCCAAAATAAAAAATTCCCTACCCTATTCTAAATTAAAAAAGTTACAAGCTCTTTTACCTTACCAGCCCTGAACAGGGCCCTTTGCGGGGCATGCCCCAAGAATTTCAGCTCTTTTGCCTGTAAAAGAATAAATACAATACCCCCCCCAACATTACAACCCACCACCCACATACCCCTAATCTAACCCAAACCCCCCTTAAATAAACCTAACACTAAGCCCCTGAAGATCTTCCTACCTTGTCTTCACCATCCAGGTATCACCGATCCGTCCTGGCTCCAACATCTTCATCCAACCCAAGCGGGGGTTGGTGATCCATCATCCGGTGCTGAAGAGGTCCAGAAGAGGCTCCAAAGTCTTCCTCCTATCCGGCAAGAAGAGGACATCCGGACCGGCAAACATCTTCTCCAAGCGGCATCTTCGATCTTCTTCCATCCGGTGCGGAGCGGGTCCATCTTGAAGCAGGCGACGCGGATCCATCCTCTTCTTCCGTTGTCTCCCGACTAATGACGGTTCCTTTAAGGGACGTCATCCAAGATGGCGTCCCTCGAATTCCGATTGGCTGATAGGATTCTATCAGCCAATCGGAATTAAGGTAGGAATTTTCTGATTGGCTGATGGAATCAGCCAATCAGATTCAAGTTCAATCCGATTGGCTGATCCAATCAGCCAATCAGATTGAGCTCGCATTCTATTGGCTGTTCCGATCAGCCAATAGAATGCGAGCTCAATCTGATTGGCTGATTGGATCAGCCAATCGGATTGAACTTGATTCTGATTGGCTGATTCCATCAGCCAATCAGAAAATTCCTACCTTAATTCCGATTGGCTGATAGAATCCTATCAGCCAATCGGAATTCGAGGGACGCCATCTTGGATGACGTCCCTTAAAGGAACCGTCATTAGTCGGGAGACAACGGAAGAAGAGGATGGATCCGCGTCGCCTGCTTCAAGATGGACCCGCTCCGCACCGGATGGAAGAAGATCGAAGATGCCGCTTGGAGAAGATGTTTGCCGGTCCGGATGTCCTCTTCTTGCCGGATAGGAGGAAGACTTTGGAGCCTCTTCTGGACCTCTTCAGCACCGGATGATGGATCGCCAACCCCCGCTTGGGTTGGATGAAGATGTTGGAGCCAGGACGGATCGGTGATACCTGGATGGTGAAGACAAGGTAGGAAGATCTTCAGGGGCTTAGTGTTAGGTTTATTTAAGGGGGGTTTGGGTTAGATTAGGGGTATGTGGGTGGTGGGTTGTAATGTTGGGGGGGGGGTATTGTATTTATTCTTTTACAGGCAAAAGAGCTGAAATTCTTGGGGCATGCCCCGCAAAGGGCCCTGTTCAGGGCTGGTAAGGTAAAAGAGCTTGTAACTTTTTTAATTTAGAATAGGGTAGGGAATTTTTTATTTTGGGGGGCTTTGTTATTTTATTAGGGGGCTTAGAGTAGGTGTAATTAGTTTAAAATTGTTGTAATATTTTTCTTATGTTTGTAAATATTTTTTTATTTTTTGTAACTTAGTTCTTTTTTATTTTTTGTACTTTAGCTAGTTTATTTAATTGTATTTATTTGTAGGAATTGTGTTTAATTAATTTATTGATAGTGTAGTGTTAGGTTAATTGTAGGTAATTGTAGGTAGTTTATTTAATTATTTTATTGATAGGGTAGTGTTAGGTTTAATTATATCTTAGGTTAGGATTTATTTTACAGGTAAATTTGTAATTATTTTAACTAGGTAACTATTAAATAGTTCTTAACTATTTAATAGCTATTGTACCTAGTTAAAATAAAAACCAAGTTGCCTGTAAAATAAATATTAATCCTAAAATAGCTATAATATAATTATAATTTATATTGTAGCTATATTAGGATTTATTTTACAGGTAAGTATTTAGCTTTAAATAGGAATCATTTATTTAATAAGAGTTAATTTATTTCGTTAGATGTAAATTATATTTAAGTTAGGGGGGTGTTAGTGTTAGGGTTAGACTTAGCTTTAGGGGTTAATCAATTTATTAGAATAGCGGTGAGCTCCGCTCGGCAGATTAGGGGTTAATAATTGAAGGTAGGTGTCGGCGATGTTAGGGAGGGCAGATTAGGGGTTAATACTATTTATGATAGGGTTAGTGAGGCGGATTAGGGGTTAATAACTTTATTATAGTAGCGCTCAGGTCCGCTCGGCAGATTAGGGGTTAATAAGTGTAGGCAGGTGTCGGCGACGTTGAGGGGGGCAGATTAGGGGTTAATAAATATAATATAGGGGTCGGCGATGTTAGGGCAGCAGATTAGGGGTACATAGGGATAACGTAGGTTGCGGCGGTTTACGGAGCGGCAGATTAGGGGTTAAAAAAAATATGCAGGGGTCAGCGATAGCGGGGGCGGCAGATTAGGGGTTAATAAGTGTAAGGTTAGGGGTGTTTAAACTCGGGGTACATGTTAGAGTGTTAGGTGCAGACGTAGGAAGTGTTTCCCCATAGGAAACAATGGGGCTGCGTTAGGAGCTGAACGCTGCTTTTTTGCAGGTGTTAGGTTTTTTTTCAGCTCAAACAGCCCCATTGCTTCCTATGGGAGAATCGTGCATGAGCACGTTTTTGAGGCTGGCCGCGTCCGTAAGCAACTCTGGTATCGAGAGTTGCATTTGCGGTAAAAATGCTCTACGCTCCTTTTTTGGAGCCTAACGCAGCATTTGTTTGAACTCTCGATACCAGAGTTAAATTTATGGTGCGGCCAGAAAAAAGCCTGCGGAGCGTTAACAGCCCTTTTACCGCCAAACTCCAAATCTAGGCCTTAATTAATAACTTTGTATTTATTTTAACCAGGTACAATAGCTATTAAATAGTTAAAATAATTACAAAATTACCTGTAAAATAAATCCTAACCTAAGTTACAATTAAACCTAACACTACACTATCAATAAATTAATTAAATACAATACCTACAATTATCTACAATTAAACCTAACACTACACTATCAATAAATTAATTAAATAAAATACCTACAAATAAATACAATTAAATAAACTAACTAAAGTACAAAAAATAAAAAAGAACTAAGTTACAAAAAATAAAAAAATATTTACAAACATTAGAAAAATATTACAACAATTTTAAACTAATTACACCTACTCTAAGCCCCCTAATAAAATAACAAAGCCCCCCAAAATAAAAAAATGCCCTACCCTATTCTAAATTACTAAAGTTCAAAGCTCTTTTACCTTACCAGCCCTGAAAAGGGCCCTTTGCGGGGCATGCCCCAAAGAATTCAGCTCTTTTGCCTGTAAAAAAAAACACAATACCCCCCCCAACATTACAACCCACCACCCACATACCCCTAATCTAACCCAAACCCCCCTTAAATAAACCTAACACTAAGCCCCTGAAGATCTCCCTACCTTGTCTTCACCTCACCGGGTCCCGATCTGTCCAGAAGAGCCTCCGATGTCTTGATCCAAGCCCAAGCGGGGCTTGGTGACGTCCATCCTCGGGCTGAAGTCTGGATCCAAGCGGCGGCTGAAGAAATCCATCATCGGGCTGAAGTCGGAAGTCCATCATCGGGATGAAGTCTTCTATCAAGCCGCATCTTCAATCTTCTTTCTTCCGGAGCGGAGCGGAGCCATCTTCTTCCAAGCCGACGCGGAACATCCTCTTCAACCGACACCTACTAGCCGAATGACGGTTCCTTTAAATGACGTCATCCAAGATGGCGTCCCTCGAATTCCGATTGGCTGATAGGATTCTATCAGCAAATCGGAATTAAGGTAGGAATATTCTGATTGGCTGATGGAATCAGCCAATCAGATTCAAGTTCAATCCGATTGGCTGATTGGATCAGCCAATCAGATTGAGCTTGCATCATATTGGCTGTTCCGATCAGATTGGCTTGATAGAAGACTTCATCCCGATGATGGACTTCCGACTTCAGCCCGATGATGGAGTTCTTCAGCCGCCGCTTGGATCCAGACTTCAGCCCGAGGATGGACGTCACTCTTCAGCCCCCCGCTTGGGCTTGGATCAAGACTTCGGACCCTCTTCTGGACAGATTGGGACACGGTGAGGTGAAGACAAGGTAGGGAGATCTTCAGGGGCTTAGTGTTAGGTTTATTTAAGGGGGGTTTGGGTTAGATTAGGGGTATGTGGGTGGTGGGTTGTAATGTTGGGGGGGGTATTGTATGTTTTTTTTTACAGGCAAAAGAGCTGAATTCTTTGGGGCATGCCCCGCAAAGGGCCCTGTTCAGGGCTGGTAAGGTAAAAGAGCTTTGAACTTTTTTATTTTAGAATAGGGTAGGGCATTTTTTTATTTTGGGGGTCTTTGTTATTTTATTAGGGGGCTTAGAGTAGGTGTAATTAGTTTAAAATTGTTGTAATATTTTTCTAATGTTTGTAAATATTTTTTTATTTTTTGTAACTTAGTTCTTTTTTATTTTTTGTACTTTAGTTAGTTTATTTAATTGTATTTATTTGTAGGTATTTTATTTAATTAATTTATTGATAGTGTAGTGTTAGGTTTAATTGTAGATAATTGTAGGTATTGTATTTAATTAATTTATTGATAGTGTAGTGTTAGGTTTAATTGTAATTTAGGTTAGGATTTATTTTACAGGTAATTTTGTAATTATTTTAACTAGGTAACTATTAAATAGTTCTTAACTATTTAATAGCTATTGTACCTGGTTAAAATAAATACAAAGTTGCCTGTAAAATAAATATTAATCCTAAAATAGCTATAATATAATTATAATTTATATTGTAGCTATATTAGGGTTTATTTTACAGGTAAGTATTTAGCTTTAAATAGGAATAATTTATTTAATAAGAGTTAATTTATTTCGTTAGATAAAAATTATATTTAACTTAGGGGGGTGTTAGTGTTAGGGTTAGACTTAGCTTTAGGGGTTAATCCATTTATTACAGTAGCAGCGAGATTCGGTCGGCAGATTAGGGGTTAATAATTGAAGTTAGGTGTCGGCGATGTTAGGGAGGGCAGATTAGGGGTTAATACTATTTATTATAGGGTTATTGAGGCGGGAGTGAGGCGGATTAGGGGTTAATAACTTTATTATAGTAGCGGTGCGGTCCGCTCGGCAGATTAGGGGTTAATAAGTGTAGGCAGGTGGAGGCGACGTTGTGGGGGGCAGATTAGGGGTTAATAAATATAATATAGGGGTTGGCGATGTTAGGGGCAGCAGATTAGGGGTACACAGGGATAATGTAGGTAGCGGCGGTTTACGGAGCGGCAGATTAGGGGTTAAAAAAAATATGCAGGGTTCAGCGATAGCGGGGGCGGCAGATTAGGGGTTAATAAGTGTAAGGTTAGGGGTGTTTAGACTCGGGGTTCATGTTAGGGTGTTAGGTGCAGACGTAGGAAGTGTTTCCTCATAGAAAACAATGGGGCTGCGTTAGGAGCTGAACGCGGCTTTTTTGCAGGTGTTAGGTTTTTTTTCAGCTCAAATGGCCCGATTGTTTTCTATGGGGGAATCGTGCACGAGCACGTTTTTGAAGCTGGCCGCGTCCGTAAGCACCGCTTGTATCTAGAGTTGCAGTGGCGTTTAAATTATGCTCTACGCTCCCTTTTTGGAGCCTAACGCACTGAAAACCCAGCCATTCTGTGAACTCTAAATACCAGCGGTATTTAAAAGGTGCGGGGGAAAAAAAGCACGTGTAGCTAATGCACCCCTTTGGCCGCCAAACTCTAAATCTAGCCGTAAGAGAATATAGAAGTTAATAATGTGTCTTATTATTGCGTGCTCTATCTGAATCATGCAAGTTTTATCATATTATATATATAGATAGTATTAATATTATTTTTTCATTAAACATTAAAAAATGTTAATGCAGTTTATGTTGATTTCAAAACTAACAGGAACCTAGGGCCTAACTGCTCATTGAATTCTTACTGCTTTTTTCTGGATGTTAACAAGCTCTAGGAGCAAGAATTTCACTTTTACAAAAATATAGCAAAAAACATCTAATACATTTGAAAGAACCCATTTTAGATGCAACAACGAAAAATAGATAAATTCCATTAAATCTCCCAAAACATGAATTAATATTACCAAATAGTATCTGTGGTGTGACTGAGAGATCTACAAGTCTGTCTCTGAGATATTTAAATAAATAACCTGCAATTACCATAATAGATTTGACAAAACAGAACAGAAGCCATAGCAATGTTTGTTTAAACAACCACTAAATGTATCTGATTGACTCATGAAACCCCAATTTTATTGCTATTTAAATCATTTGAAATCAATATAAGGCATTAGCAGGACTTGTTAAGTCTAAGAAATGAACTGAAAGCTTAAAAGCTACACTTGCCCATGGTGAATAATTAGATATTGCCTTAAAAGATAAAAGCTTGTTTGCTAAGTATCAGCATTAAAGTCTCGTCAAGCGGAATAGATTTCGTAAAACATTGTGTGGTTCAATTCTTTTTCATTCTTTTGTGTTCCGGCCGGACAGGAATTCATTGTGTTTGAGTCCCACAAAATCCGTTTTTAGCTTCCTTTCTCTTCCTGTATCTACAAATCTGATCTTTCACGATTTTTAGCTGCATTCTCATTAGAAATGAGAAAAGTTTGGCTGTAAAATTGGACGTCTTCATTTTGCATTTCTCAAACAGGACAAAACTTTACTTTTTTTCCATTTTTTAAAGAGACATGAAAACCATTTTTTTTTCTATGAGAAACTGAACAAGATAGGTTTATAACTCACACCCTTTAAGCTGTCCCAAAAAGATCTGTGATCTCCCAATACACAGAATATATGTGGCAGATAAAAGTACGAAATGGGAAGCCCTAAGAAGCTAGGGTAAATAAACAGAGTATAGTACTGGAACACAATACAAATTTGAAGTATTTAATATAATATAAAAGAAATGAATAAGTTGTGGCCACAACTGTAAAGCACAAACACTGCATTAAACAATTGCAATTAAAACAATAGCTATAAGATATAGAATCACAGAGTCTGGTGTTGGAAAAAAGCTTAGTCTGATTCAATGTTAAAGTAAAATATAGGAACTCAGGATGTGTGTACTTAGTCTAATGAAGGAACTCAGGGTACTTAGATTTAGAAGGACAATGTTAGTCTGTAATTCACAAGAGAGGATAAAAAACACTCCTACCAGACCAACGATTTTTGCACGGCATTAGCTAGTTTAGTTCACAGTTCAACTGCCCTTTGTGAGCGACCTGCGTGTATGATAGCTCCGGGCACCGGTATTTCATACTAAACTATCTGGCATCTTACTTTAAAAATGTGAAAGTGCACTTTACAGGTGTATGTGTTCCCAAGTTTAACCAAACAGATCACAACTGCTACGCGTTTCGGCGTTGTATACACATCATGTATTTTTAAAACATATTGGAAGAATATTGGACTTTCCATGGAACCGACAACAAATCCAAGAGGTGTATACTCTTTACCAGTTTCCCGATTGACAGGCCGGTGAACACATGTTTGGGGCAGTCACATGACCGTAACCAGAGTAAGATGCCGGAGAGTTTGGTACGAAATCCTTGTGCCCGGAGCTATCATACACGCAGGTCGCTCACAAAGGGAAGTGGAACAGTGAACTAAACTAGCCAATGCCTTGCAAACATCGGAGGTCTGTGTCAGATT
The DNA here is from genome assembly GCF_027579735.1 of Bombina bombina. NCBI lineage: Eukaryota > Metazoa > Chordata > Amphibia > Anura > Bombinatoridae > Bombina > Bombina bombina. The sequence continues at coordinate 190,961,239 of NC_069509.1, forward strand.
CAAAGGAAATATAATAGATGTATTTCTAAGTATCAGCTAAGAAAATGGTTTGTTTGTAGCTGAGATAAGGCGATTCCCAAAACAGAGATTGTAACAAATTTGTAAAGACAACAATCAGCAATTGATACAGAGAAAATTGTATTCTTATACAGAGAGACAACTATCAGAGTATAAGATCGTAGATTGTGTGAGTTCCAGTTTAAACTGTTTCTTGTGAGTGAGGAGAAATATACTTTCAGAGGAATATGCTGGGGATAAATCGAGTCATACAACAATTTAGGTGAATAAGATTAGAAACAGCATAACAGAATCCTAGCGGTTTTGAAAAGGAAAAAAAAGTACTTGCGCTTAACTTGACTCTTACAGCAAACAGGTGGTTGATGATGAATATAATTAGAAACAGTGTATCAATATGTTACGAGTTTGAGAGGTAAAAGGTACTTGCGGTTACTGATGCACTTTATGTAAAGAGTGATCATGCTCAAAACAGCTGTAAGTGCTTCCAGGGGATCTCCGTAGAGGGCGCGAGGTATGAGCTGAAGAGCAGCGAGAGAGTGCCTGTGTCCGGTACAGAGTGTACGTGCAGAGACTTCCGGAACGGGCTGACACAGAGTAAGGTAGTTTAAGCTGAGAAGGAATACCGGAACAAGAGACAGGATCTGTGACGGCTTGTGAGAGGAACAGGTAGGTAACCGGTTGGTCAGATGTTGTAATGCAGCAGTGTTATTCAGGTGGAACAACTGTAAACGTAGAGTTCACTGGTAAGTGAAAAAGAGCTTGAAGATCCAGCAATTCAGAGAAGATCCAACAGGTAATCCTGACAGTAAGCAAAATACTAGAATATTCAAGCAAAGTTACTGAGGAGAAGTGAGGTAAAATAGACTGGAGAGTAAAGGGGAGGACCTATCTTAAAGGGACATTACAGTGTGGCAGGGGTGTTTTTTACCCTCTCTTGTGAATTACAGACTAACAGTGTCCTTCTAAATCTAAGTACCCTTTCTAAATCTAAGTACACACATTCTGAGTTTCTATATTGGACAGAGTATACACATCCTGAGTTCCTTCAATGGACTAAGTACATACATCCTGAGTTCCTTCTTTGGACTAAGTATACACATCCTGAGTTTCTATATTGGACAGAGTATAAACATCCTGCGTTCCTTCATTGGACTAAGTATACACATCCTGAGTTCCTATATTGGACTAAGTACACACATCCTGAGTTCCTATATTGGACTAAGTATACACATCATGAGTTCCTATATTGGACTAAGTACACACATCCTGAGTTCCTTCATTGGAGTAAGTACACACATCCTGAGTTTCTATATTGGACAGAGTATAAACATCCTGAGTTTCTATATTGGACAGAGTATAAACATCCTGAGTTCCTTCATTGGACTAAGTATACACATCCTGAGTTCCTATATTGGACTAAGTACAGACATCCTGAGTTCCTATATTGGACTAAGTATACACATCCTGAGTTCCTATATTGGACTAAGTACACACATCCTGAGTTCCTTCATTGGACTAAGTACACACATCCTGAGTTCCTTCATTGGACTAAGTATACACATCCTGAGTTCCTATACTGGACTAAGTACACACATCATGAGTTCCTTCATTGGACTAAGTACACACATCCTGAGTTCCTTCATTGGACTAAGTATACACATCCTGAGTTTCTATATTGGACAGAGTATAAACATCCTGAGTTCCTTCATTGGAGTAAGTACACACATCCTGAGTTCCTATATTGGACTAAGTACACACATCCTGAGTTCCTTCATTGGACTAAGTACACACATCCTGAGTTCCTTCATTGGACTAAGTACACACATCCTGAGTTCCTATACTGGACTAAGTACACACATCCTGAGTTCCTATACTGGACTAAGTACACAAATCCTGAGTTCCTATATTGGATAACACGAACAAGGAACAGCACCCGGAAATCCAAAGGACTCAGCAGACTCTTCATAAAATTGCAAAATTTAATGTGCACCCAAAGTGACAGAGTACATCAAGAAAGGAGGTCAAACATATTTCGTGGTTATCACATATAGTACTTCATCAGTGACCAGTGAACAAAAGTTGCGTTATTTAACTTCCTATAGCGCAGCCATTACAAGTTTTAAAACAGCCGGCTTGTGCGTGCGATATGGTTGTGTTGAGCTCTATACCGCACACAATCCAAGCGCTGTTTTGACGTACTCGTGCACGCCTCCCCCATAGACATCAATGAGGAGAGTGGGCTAAAAAAAAGACTAACACCTGCGATTGCGGAATGAAAAGCTCTGTAACACAGCCCCATTGATGTCTATGGGGGAAAAAACATTCACCGAGATTACGAGTTTTGCGGTAACAGGGGTGCGTTGCTAATGAGCATTTTTTTTCAACGCTCCCTTAAGACAACGCTGGTATTACGGGGTTTTTTAAACCCGGCGTTAGAAGCAAAAAGGTGAGAGTAGAGCAAAATTTAGCTTCACCTCAATCCCAGCGCTGCTTACGGTAGCGGTAAGCTGGCTAAACATGATACAGAGAAAATGGTATTCTTATACAGAGAGACAACTATCACAGTATAAGATCGTAGATTGTGTGAGTTCCGGTTTAAACTGTTTATGGTGAGTGAGGAGAAATATACTTTCAGAGGAATATGCTGGGGATCAATCGAGTCATACAACAATTTAGGTGAATGAGATTAGAAACAGCATAACAGAATCCTAGCGGTTTTGAAAAGGAAAAAAAAGTACTTGCGCTTAACTTGACTCTTACAGCAAACAGGTGGTTGATGTTGAATATAATTAGAAACAGTGTATCAATATGTTACCAGTTTGAGAGGTAAAAAGTACTTGCGGTTACTGATGCACTTTATGTAAAGAGTGATCGTGCTCAAAACAGCTGTAAGTGCTTCCAGGGGATCTCCGTAGAGGGCGCAAAGTATGAGTTGAAGAGCATCGAGAGAGTGCCTGCATCCGATACAGAGTGTACATGCAGAGACTTCCGGAACGGGCTGACACAGAGCAAGGTAGTTTAAGCTGAGAAGGAATACCGGAACAAGAGACAGGATCCGTGACAGCTTGTGAGAGGAACAGGTAGGTGACCGGTTGGTCAGATGTTGTAATGAAGCCGTGGTATTCAGGTGGAACAACGGTAAACATAGAGTTCACTGGTAAGTGAAAAAGAGCTTGAAGATCCAGCAATTCAAAGATCCAACAGGTAATCCTGACAGTAAGCAAAAGACTAGAATATTCAAGCAAAGTTACTGAGGAGAAGTGAGGTAAAATAGACTGGAGAGTAAAGGGGAGGACCTATCTTAAAGGGACATTACAGTGTGGTAGGAGTGTTTTTATCCTCTCTTGTGAATTACAGACTAACGGTGCCCTTCTAAATCTAAGTACCCTTTCTAAATCTAAGTACACACATCCTGAGTTTCTATATTGGACAGAGTATACACATCCTGAGTTCCTTCATTGGACTAAGTATACACATCCTGAGTTTCTATATTGGACAGAGTATAAACATCCTGAGTTCCTTCATTGGACTAAGTATACACATCCTGAGTAGTGATGTCGCGAACCTAAAACCGCGCGAACTGCTATTGACTTCAATAGGCAGGCGAACTTTAAAACCTACAAGGACTCTTTCTGGCCATAATAGTGATGGAAAAGTTGTTTCAAGGGTACTAACACCTGGACTGTGGCATGCTGGAGGGGGATCCATGGCAAAACTCCCATGGAAAATTACATAGTTTATGCAGAGTCTGCTTTTAACCCATAAAGGGCCTAAATCAACTAACATTGCCAAATTGTTAACGTGCTTTAAAACATCAGTTATCAAATTGACACATTAAGAGAACATTTTTTATAGTATACTGCTCCTTTAACAATATTTAACTCAAGATACATAGATCTTATAATGTACAGGGTAACCAGATGTCCTAGTTTTAGTGTCCTTAGAAATATTTAGTGTCCTTTTTTATATTTAAATTAAGGTGAAGAAGATATGAGTGGTGGCTGCCTGGCACAGACCAATTAACCAAAAGACTGAAAAAAATGAGGTATATTAATGCTGATTGAGCCTGACAGACATAGGCCTGATAGAAAATGTAATTAGATTACACTAGAAAAATGATTTAAATAAAAAATGTAAAATTTAAAATAATGTTATAAACGGATATTAACACTGGTGGCTGGCACAGAGCAATGAACCAGAGTATATGCTGTGTGACACAGGCCTGATAGAAAATGAAAAAAAATTACACTAGCAAAATAATTAAAATTTTTGGTTAGTTAAATTTAAACTAATGTTGTTAGGGAGATATCAGTGGTGGCAGTAATCACAGCATATGCTGTGAGCCTTAAACACACAGGCTGAAAGCCAGGCAAATGCTAATAAAAAAAATACGAAAAAAAAAAAAAAAACTGGCACGAAATATAGCCCTAAAAAGGGCTTTTTGGGGTGCTGTCCTTGCAGCAGAGATGAGTGGAGTCCTTCTGGACTGTAGTGGACACTAAATACACTAGCCTAGCTATGTTTTTCCTATTAATGTCAGGAGCAAAAACACAACACGTCCTCTCATTAAGAAAGCAAGGTCGTTATGAGTCTAAAATGGCGGATTCCGAGTAGCTGGGAGGGTCTGTGAGGGAGTGTCTGATGTTGATTGGCTCTAATGTGTCAGACGGCTGTGACATACAGGGTCAAAGTTTCCTCAATGATGACACATAGGGGCGAATCGAACATCGCCATGTGTTCGCCAGCAAACGCGAACGCAAACAAGCTATGTTCGCTGTGAACCGTTCGCGGGCGAACAGTTCGGGACATCACTAATCCTGAGTTCCTATATTGGACTAAGTACAAACATCCTGAGTTCCTATATTGGACTAAGTATACACATCCTGAGTTCCTATATTGGACTAAGTACACACATCCTGAGTTTCTTCATTGGACTAAGTACACACATCCTGAGTTCCTATACTGGACTAAGTACAGACATCCTGAGTTCCTTCATTGGACTAAGTACACACATCCTGAGTTCCTTCATTGGACTAAGTATACACATCCTGAGTTTCTATATTGGACAGAGTATAAACATCCTGAGTTCCTTCATTGGACTAAGTACACACATCCTGAGTTCCTATATTGGACTAAGTACACACATCCTGAGTTCCTTCATTGGACTAAGTACACACATCCTGAGTTCCTTCATTGGACTAAGTACATACATCCTGAGTTCCTATACTGGACTAAGTACACACATCCTGAGTTCCTATACTGGACTAAGTACACAAATCCTGAGTTCCTATATTGGATAACACGAACAAGGAACAGCACCCGGAAATCCAAAGGACTCAGCAGACTCTTCATAAAATTGCAAAATTTAATGTGCACCCAAAGTGACAGAGTACATCAAGAAAGGAGGTCAAACATATTTCGTGGTTATCACATATAGTACTTCATCAGTGACCAGTGAACAAAAGTTGCGTTATTTAACTTCCTATAGCGCAGCCATTACAAGTTTTAAAACAGCCGGCTTGTGCGTGCGATATGGTTGTGTTGAGCTCTATACCGCACACAATCCAAGCGCTGTTTTGACGTACTCGTGCACGCCTCCCCCATAGACATCAATGAGGAGAGTGGGCTAAAAAAAAGACTAACACCTGCGATTGCGGAATGAAAAGCTCTGTAACACAGCCCCATTGATGTCTATGGGGGAAAAAACATTCACCGAGATTACGAGTTTTGCGGTAACATGGGTGCATTGCTAACGAGCATTTGTTTTTTCAATGCTCCCTTAAGACAACGGTGGTATTACGGGTTTTTTTAAACCCGGCATAGAAGCAAAAAGGTGAGAGTAGAGCAAAATTTAGCTTCACCTCAATCCCAGCGCTGCTTACGGTAGCGGTAAGCTGGCTAAACGTGCTTGTGCACGATTTCCCCATAGGAATCAATGGGGCAGATCGGGCTGAAAAAAAGCAGCGTTCAGCTTCTAATGTAGTCCCATTGATTCCTATGGGGAAACAAAAGTTATGTCTACATCTAACACCCTAACATGAACCCCGAGTCTAAACACCCCTAATCTTACACTTATTAACCCCTAATCTGCCGCCCCCGACATCATCGCCACCTACATTATATTATTAACCCCTAATCTGCCACTCCGGACACCACCGACACCTACATTATACTTATGAACTCCTAATCTGCCGCCCCCATCATCGCCGCTACTATATTAAATGTATTAACACCTAAACCTAAGTCTAACCCTAACCCTAACACCCCCTAACTTAAATATAATTTAAATAAATCTAAAGAAAATAACTACAATTAACTCAATTATTCCTATTTAAAACGAAATACTTACCTGTAAAATAAACCATAAGATAGCTACAATATAACTAATAGTTACATTTGTATCTATCTTAGGGTTTATATTTATTTTACAGGCAACTTTGTATTTATTTTACCAAGGTACAATAGTTATTAAATAGTTATTAACTATTTAATAACTTCCTAGTTAAAATAAATACAAATATACCTGTAAAATAAATCATAACCTAAATTACAATTACACCTAACACTACACTATCATTAAATTAATTACCTAAACTAACTACAATTAAATACAATTAAATTAAATAAACTAAAGTACAAAAAAACAATAAATTACAGAAAATAAAAAAATAATTACAAGAATTTTAAACTAATTACACCTAATCTAATCCCCCTAATAAAATAAAAAAGCCCCCAAAATAATAAAATTCCCTACCCTATACTAAATTACAAATAGCCCTTAAAAGGGCCTTTTGCGGGGCATTGCCCCAAAGTAATCAGCTCTTTTACCAGTAAAAAAAAATACAATACCCCCCAACATTAAAACCCACCACCCACACACCCAACCCTACTCTAAAACCTACCCAATCCCCCCTTAATAAAACCTAACACTACCCCCTTGAAGATCACCCTACCTTGAGCCGTCTTCACCCAGCCGGGCACAAGTGGTCCTCCAGAGGGGCAGAAGTCTTCATCCGATCCGGGCAGAAGAGGATCTCCAGACGAGCAGAAGTCTTCATCCAGTTGGCATCTTCTATCTTCATCCATCCGGAGCGGAGCAGGTCCATCTTGAAGCCAGCCGACGCAGAGCATCCTCTTCTTCCGACGATTCCCGACGAATGAAGGTTCCTTTAAATGACGTCATCCAAGATGGCGTCCCTTGAATTCCGATTGGCTGATAGGATTCTATCAGCCTTCGGAATTAAGGTAGAAAAAATCCTATGTGGTATAATAAAAGTCTAATTTGTCTAATGCTCTATGGGAGTAGAGTTCCATCTTCCTGAGATATTCAATTATAGCTAAGATCTGAGAGAAGGGGGACAGGTCCTTATTCTTCCAAGCTCTTGCAATTGCAAGCTTAGTGGCCATGAAGAGGTAAATTAAGAGGGCTTTAGAAGGCGGTGCTAAATTTGAGATCTTCATATGGAGTAAAGAAGTTTCTGGCTTGTAAGGAGGTGACAAGGATGATTGGTGGGTCATGTCAAAGAGTTTTCACCAGACAGCCTAAATTCTCGGACATGACCACCATGCATGCAGAGTTGTGCCCAATTGATCGCAGCCTCGCCAACAGTATGGAGAGTGCGTACCATAGATTGTATGTAATGCGACCGTGACTAAGTGCCATCGTACCAAAATGTTATACTGTAGTTCCCATAGGGTGGTGCAATGCAGTAGTTTTTTGGTGGTAACTGATTGCCGAAACCAGGTGTCTGCGTCAACTGTGAAACCTATCTCTTTCTCCCAAGCTATATATTGGGGTATCTTGTGGTGGATGTGAGGTTCGAGGAGCAATCTGCAATTGAAGGACAGAGAGTGTTTAAGAGAACAACTCTGTATCCATTTGCTTTCCCATAGTGTTAATTGCCCAGGACTTTGCTTAGGGTATCCCCAAGACCTCATCAAGGAACTCAGATGGAACGTCTCAAGATGTAGCCAGGCCGGGATGCGGTGCATTGCACATAACTGCGGGTGTAACAGCCACCTGTCATTGAGGTATAGATCTGATACTGATTTGACCTGAAGGTTTCGCCAATAATCTACATGAGAGTCAGGTAGGCAGAATATGGCGCTTATTAAGGAAAGAGCAGGTGATGGGTGGGGGGAGATGCCCGGAATATGTCTTGCTTGATCCCAAAACCAAAGGGCCTCCTGAAGTATAGGGGATGTTGTATGTAAGTTCTGCCTATGATGCTGGGGTATCCAGATAAGGTCAGAGAGTTGCAAGCCTGGCGGGATTAGGGAAGCTTCCAATTCGTGCCATCTAGGGGGTCGTTCTAATATATTCCAGCTCTTGATATGAGCAAGACAAGCTGCGTTATAATAAATGATGATATTGGGAAGGGCTAAACCACCATGTGAGAGTGGTCTCTGTAATGTTTGTCTGAAAGTTCTGTGTTTTTTATCTTTCCAAATGTAGGCAGTAATAAGGCACTGCAATTTATTAAGAATCGGCCTAGGGATGTTATGTGGAATGCATCTGAATAAGTAGATAAGTTTTAGGATAAAAGACATCTTAACCACCACAATATCTCCCGATAAGCCCAAGAGAGTAGAAGATTTTTTAATTCTGAGAGTCTCACTGAATAATTCTTGGCAATCGTGATGGTAGGGTCTGGGCTCAAGAAGGTCTCTAGTATTTTAATACATTTGGAGTTACAATGGAATCGGAAGACACGCTGTAGATGTGTTAGGTTTGGGGATGATATATGAATAGGTAGAGCTTCAGTCTTGGTAATGTTCAATTCATAAAAACTCATTGATCCGAATTGATTAAGAAGCTGAAGGACTGCAGGAATGGAGTCATCAGGGGTCTTCAAGAATAAGGCAATATCGTCGGCATAAAGGGAAATCTTGTGTTGTGAATTTTTCTGTGAGGATACCGTGTATTCTAATCGCTTGGGCTATTGGTTCTATAGATAAAGCAAATAAGAGGGGAGAGAGGGGGCATAGCTGCCTGGTGCCATTAGCTATGGTAAAGGAGGTGGAATGAAAACCAACCTCCTTAATTCTGGTGGTCAGGGTGGAGTAGAGGGCTTAGGTAGCTTGTATAAAGTCAGGAGGAAGATCAAAGGCTCTCATATGTTCCCACAGGTAACCCCACCTGACCCTGTCGAACGCCTTCTTGGCATCGAGAGACAGGGCCACGAATGGATCCTCTCCAGCAGAGGCAATGGTGAGAATGTTTAGTATATGCCTAGTAGTGTCTGGGCCCTTCCTATGTGGAATAAAGCCCACCTGGTCAGTATGGATCAAATGGGGTATGACCGTGGAAAGTCTGTTGGCCATTATTTTAGCATATAGCTTGGTATCCAGGTTGAGCAGGGAAATGGGGCGGTAGCTGCTACAGTTATCTGGGGGTTTACCTGGCTTTAAGATCGTCACTATTGTGGATTTCTAAGAATTCTCTGCCAAAGGACCCTGTGGGCATGACTTCCTGAAACATTCTACATAAAATGGGGGTGATAATAGGTTGATATGTCTTATTGAATCTGGCTGTAAAGCCGTCAGGGCCAGGAGACTTCCCTAGTTCAAACCTCTAATAGCTCTCTGTACCACTTCAATCAATATTGGTGTTATGAGGTTAGAGCAGTACACTTGTGGAAGTTGGGGTAGGTGTAATGTATGTCAAAACAGGCGGACTTCCTCAAGGGGCAGTGGGTCTTTGTCAAGACTAGGCTCTAAGTTGTAGAGAGAATGATAAAATTATTTTAACGTTTCTCCAATATCCCTGGGGGAGAATACCTGCTTGTTGCAAGAAGTTATAATGGAGGCAATCTTAGAGTGTGCTGCACAATGACAAAATTTAGCTGCCAGCAATGAAGACACTTTATTTCCATGGTAGTAGAATATACACTTGAACTTCTCTAACATAGACTGTACCCTGTAGTGCTCAAGGTCTTGAAGCTGTTTAGAGATTTTAGCTATTTCATCTGCAGCAGATGCCGAATATGCTAAGTTCAGTTGCCCCTTCAATATTCTTAATTGTGCAGTGAGAACCGAAATAGGGGCTCCCCGTTCCTTACGGGCCTTAGTTTCTATCTTAAGAAAATGTCCTCTAAGATAAGCTTTGAGCAATGCCCATAGAGTCTATGTCAAGGTTTGGAGATTATCAATGGTCAGGAAGTCTGCTATTAAATCCTGGGTTGACTTTTTATGGACAGGATCCGTAACCGTCCAATTTTGGAGTCGCCAGGATGTTAGGGGGGAAAAGGTAGTAGTGGGGCCAAGCGAGAGAAGGAGTGCGTCATGATCCGACCAGGAGATAGTAGAGATTTTGGTATGCGGAATCAGATCGAGCATTCTTGAACTGGTGAAGAAGTATTTAATGCGGGTATATGATTTATGGGGGGATGAGAAGAAGGAGTATTCTCTATCTTGTGGGTGAAGGGATCTCCAAAAATCATATAGATCAAATTGATAAAGGAGATTCTGAAATGCTCTAGAGAGGGAATGAGTCGATCTCTCTGAAGTGGATACCCTTGGGCCCAGTCTGTCAAGAGAGTAGTCCCAGATGAGATTGAAGTCTCCACCAAGAATCAGTTCACCTTGTTTCACAGCAGACACAGCCTCGAGAAGGGACCTCAGAAACCAAATTTGTTTTGAATTGGGGGCGTAAATATTGACTAAAGTTAGTAAGCTATCATTCAATCTGCAGATTAAGATAATGAAGCGGGCTTGCGGGTCATATTCTACAAATATAGGGTCATATTTAATGTCTTCATCCAGGCGGTGAGAGGTCTTCATCCAGACAGCCTCTTCTATCTTTATCCAGGAGGCGAAGTCCTCATCCAAGCGGCGAGAAGTCTTTATCCAGGTGGCCTCTTCTATCTTCATCCAGGCGGCGCGGAGCGGGTCCATCCTGAAGACATCCGGCGTGGAGCATCCTCTTCATACGGTCGCCGCCGTACACTGAATTCTCAATGCAAGGAAGCCGTTTCTAAATGGCGTCCCTTGCATTCCTATTGGCTGCAAAATTTGAATCAGACAATATGAATTAGAGCTGCTAAAATATTATTGGCTGTTCAAATAAGGCAATAGGATTCAAGCAGCTCTCATTCTATTGGATGATGAAGGATTTTTTTAATGTGTAGTTTAGTTTTATTTAATTGGTAGTTAGTTTAATTTTAGTTTAATAATTATATTAGTTTAATTGTTAGTTTAAACTTAGTTCTTTTAATTTGACAGGTAAGTTTTAATTTAATTTAAGTTAGGGAAATTGTAATTTTAATATAAAGTTAGGGGGTGTTAGGTTTAGGGGTTACTAGTTTAAATTAGTGTAACGGGGTTTGGCCTAGGCCCACAATTACCCCTGTGGGTCTTTACCCCAGCTACCTCCATGTGCTCTGCAGGCTGATCCTGAGTCTCCGCTACCTGGGAGTTGGGGTACATGACTGTGGCAGTGCCTCCACCTGACTGGGCATCCAGGGCAAGAATGGGTTTCCCAGACAGGAACATAATAAATAACTACAACACACACAGTAATAACAGTAAAACAGTATGAACATGTATTAAAGGATTATGGCAAATAAAAAATAAGGCAAGAAATACAGTGACTAACTAACACACCAACTCTCTCTAACCAGGCCCAGCACCCTCCCAAACCACCTGCGAACCCACCCTCAGACTTCACCCTAATGGCTGATGGGTACCAGTTGGTGCACAGAAATGTTGGGGCCCTTTAAGGTAATCCACATGCATTTAAACAGTTACAGCTCATAGGAAACTGCAATCCACAGGAAGAGCTGTTTATAAGTTTATGTGATGGACAGAATGCCCTGTCAGTATGACAAGGAGAGAGGATACTTCTTACCACTGACAGGATTCTGCACAGGCTGAAAGAAAACTCCAAGGTCTGCCAGTCATTTACTTTGTCTGCATTCTTCTCCACAGCTCTCTAACAGGGACAGACTGCAGCTGGCAGCAAACACTAAATCAGCAGAGGAATGCTGTTACTTTACAAGATGAAGTCTGCAGCTCTCTCACAGCCAGGCCTCACACACACCTTCACTGCTCTGACATGTCTGCTTCCTCCTGTGTCTTACACTCTTCTTTCAGTTTCACTTGATCACATGACCAACCAGTCTAATAGTTGCCTAGGCAACATCTCCTGCAGATTGTATACAGGTGCAAAAGTTCACAGGAAAATGTTCAACAGGAAGGGCTACATTCTCCCCCTCGTAAAATCCTTGCCTTCCACTGGCAAGGTTCCACCAAGAGGTAATTGAAAAAACAAAACATATAAATAATAATAAATGCACTAACAGTCCTATAAACAAATGTTAACTATCTTACAGTTTATTCTAGTACAGAGGGGTTCCAACATTCATAATGTCCGCAACCGCATACAGAAAATCAACCATTTTAGACTGTACCTGGGGCATATGTACATAACTGGGTTCTCCGACTTGATCGTAAGTAAGAACCCTGGGAGGCTGTCGTATTCTAGTACCCAGTCTCTGTTCTCTCTGAGGAAGTCCAGAATGTGCCTGGGAATCTTCAGCTCTGGCCACTTGGGTGGGGAGATCACCAGATGCTTGAGACCCTGGCTCTCCCATGATACAAGAGTCTCTTTTTGGGGTCCCAGGCACAAAGTTGGGGCTGTTGGGATTCAATGTAGAGGAGGCTAAGGGAGGAGAGGAAGGAAAGTGCTGTGTTTCCTCAGCAGGAGGAGACCACCATTGATCCTCAGCACTAAGAGCTTCTGGAGTCTCTACTGCCTCATTTTCAGGACTCTCCGTTGTGCTTTTCTCCCATTCACTACTACTCCCTTCCTCTTCATCGATATAGGCTATTGGTAGTAGATGGTTCCTATGCCAAGCTTTGATCCGGCCTTCTGGGCCTTTTATATTATACACTGGCAGCCCCTTTAGCTTAGACACAACTTCAAATACGGTATCCTTCCATCTGTCTGCTAATTTGTGTTTCCCAGGTACCCCTAGATTCCGGAGGAGAACCTTATCTCCCGCTTGGACTTCCCGATGCTTCACTTTGGTATCGTATCTTCTTTTGTTGCGTTCCTCCATTTTTGCCGCAGCTTGAGTGGCCAACTCGTAGGCACTGTGAAGGTTTTGTCTGAGGGTCCTCACATACTGGAAGTGAGAGTCTGACTTTGTCCCATCTGGGGACACCCCCAACCGGACATCTATCGGTAGTCTGGCTTCCCTTCCAAACATTAGGAAATAGGGTGAGAATCCTGTAGACTCATGCCTTGTGCAATTATATGCGTGGACCATGGCTTCTACATGCTTACTCCAGGACCGCTTCTCCACTTGTTTCAGAGTCCCGAGCATGTCTAGGAGTGTCCTATTAAAACGCTCAGGCTGGGCATCACCCTCAGGGTGGTAGGGTGTTGTTCTGGACTTGTGAACCTGCAACATATCCAACAGTTCTTTGATCAGCTTACTCTCAAAGTCTCTACCTTGATCAGAATGTATTCAATTGGGCAGACCGTAGTGCATAAAATATTTCTGCCAGAGGACCTTGGCTACGGTCACAGCCTTCTGGTCTTTAGTGGGAAAAGCCTGAGCGTATCTGGTGAAATGGTCTGTTACTACCAGAACATTCCCAATTCCGGTAGTATCATTCTCAATACATAGATAGTCCATGCACACAAGATCCAGGGGTCCTGTACTTCTCAGGTGGCCCATAGGGGCAGCTCTCACAGGCAGAGTCTTTCTCTGAATACATCTTCTGCAGGTCTTCACATAATGTTCAACATGTTCTCTCATGCGAGGCCAATAGAACCGGTCTTGTACCAGGCCATAGGTCTTGTCTACCCCAAGATGCCCATGTTGATCATGGAGGGCTCTTAGGACCATTCCCCGATATCTATGAGGTAACACTAGCTGCTTTCGACCAGGGTGGTCATGGTATTTTATAATTCTATAAAGGATTCCATCTTCTAGATGTAGTTTACTCCATTCTCTCCGGTACAAATCTCTTTGTCCAATGGGAAGGGAGCTCAGTAATTTAGGGTTCTTGGCTCTCATTGCCTTGAGGACTGTCCCTATATACCAGTCCTGTGACTGGGCTTTCTTCTTGTCTTCATTGGTTATGTGAGACCACTGTTGGAGCATTGCAGGAGCACAGAATACCTCTGGTACGGCTTCTGGGGAGTGACATATGGAGTCTATTCCTCTGAGTTCAGAGAACTCATCCTGCCTCTCAGCCACTACATATGTTTGGCACAGGGCTCCTACCCCAGGCACAGGGATTTCTTCCCATTCCTCCTTTTCTTCATGAGGAGGAAGTCCAGGTCTGCGGGACAGAGCATCCGCACTGACATTCTTAGGGCCTGGCTTGTATTTAAGGCTGAAACTATAGTTCGACAATGCTGCCAGCCACCTATGCCCTGTGGCATCCAGCTTTGCTGTTGTTTGAATATAAGTAAGCGGATTGTTATCCGTCCTTACCTCGAATGTTGCTCCATATAAATAGTCATGTAACTTGTCCACAATTGCCCACTTGAGCGCCAAGAATTCTAGCTTATGGACCGGATAGTTTTTCTCTGCACCAGTTAGACTTCTACTTATGTAGGCCACTGGTCTTAACCCTTCCGGGTAGCTCTGATGCAATACGGCCCCTAGGCCTTCCATACTGGCATCAACATGGAGCACATATGGTTTCTCAGGATCTGAATATGCCAATACAGGAGCTTCTGTGAGTCTTTTCTTCAAGATTAAGAAGGCTTCTTCGCATCCTGAGGTCCATTTCTTTCCGAAGGAGTCTTTAGGACTTGGCGCCTTAACACCCTCTATAGCAGAGGTAGTCTTTAACAGGTTGTGTAGCTCTCGAGCAATCTTTGAATAGTCTTTCACAAACCTTCGGTAGTAACCGCAGAATCCAAGAAATGAGCGCAGCTCACTGATGTTATCTGGCCTGGGCCAGTTCATCACCGCTTCAATTTTGGTCGGGTCAGTTGTCACACCTTGTGCGGAAACAATGTGACCTACATATGTAACAGAGTTCTGGGCAAACCGACATTTGTCTATTGATAATTTCAGACCCTCTGCTTGGAGTCGATCCAACACCTTCAGCAATCGCTGTTCGTGCTCTTCTGGTGTCCTTCCAAACACTATGAGGTCATCAAGATAGACTAGGCACTCTTTGGGATTCATATCCCCCACAGTCTTCTCCATCAGCCTTTGAAAGGTGGCGGGAGCTCCAGTGACCCCTTGGGGCATCCTGGTAAACTCGTAGAATCCCAAGGGACAGATGAAAGCTGTCTTTTCCTGATCCTCCTTCTTCATGGGTACCTGATAATACCCAGACCTCAAGTCCAGAACGCTGAACCACTGGCTTCCAGAAAGGGCATCTAGCAGATCTTCTATCCGTGGCAGAGTATATTGATCTGGCACAGTCCTTTTGTTTAAAGTCCGATAGTCTATGCAGAGCCGGACTGTGCCATTCTTTTTCCTAACTACCACTATGGGTGAGGCATATGGACTTCTGGACTCTCTAATAATGCCAGATTCTTCCATCTGTTTGAGTATATCCCGGACATCTTCCACATCTCGAGGGGGTATTCTCCTTGATCTTTCTCTGAAAGGAGCTGGGTCAGAAAGTCTGATAGCATGTGTGGCACTCTTTGCACATCCCACATCCATTTCTTTCCTGGAGAAGACTTTCTCTCGAGTAGCTAATTTGGATCGGAGGCTATCTCTCCACTTTTGTGGTAGAGGAGAATCTTCCAGTTCAAAAACTATAGGTCCTTCATGATCACCTCCCTGTTCTGCCTTTACAGACATTACTGAAGAGACTTGGTCCAACAAGTGAATCACACCAATCTTCTGGTGACGATCAATTCTGATCTCTGTGGGTGTTAAGTTTCTTATCATTATCGGAAAATCTTTACACCAGTGATTCCGCCAGTCTTTCACCTCAGGTATGAGAGTCCACCCCTTTTTTGCATCCTCCTCAGGCAAGGACTCAATGAGGTATTGCCTGGTTCCTCCTGATATTTCATGGTGCATAGATGCTATGGCTCGTAGAGTCTTAGTCTCTCCAGGCCTTACAAATAAAGGTTCTTTCCCCGAGTAGTGGCATGATCCTGGTCTAGCTTGTAGGGCTAGTCGATGGCACTCTTTCCCTAGAACAGGGCTGACTTCCATCAGTCTGGTTAGAGATACATCTCCCACTTCAGTTAGGTAGGCCCTGAACATGTCCTGCACCATTCTTGCGTTGGTACCCAAAATTATTGGGGCGCACATTGTTTTCTTCATGGAGCATACAAGAGCTTCCAATTCCATAGGGCAGATCATTCCTGTGTTTAACTGTGGGATGGTTATTGTCACTCTTATACATCCCTCTACAGGCTGGGCCTGAGATCCCACTCCCCACAACTGCAACTCTCCTGCTGGCTCCAGGGGAATATGTTTTAGATGATGGTCATAGAAGTCTCTATTAATGATGGTGACCTGGGATCCAGTATCTAACAAGGCCGAGGCATGAATATCTTCTATTTGTAACTGTATCAGAGATTTGGGCCCGATCTTGGCCCCCACAGATAACATGGGTGTGGTTTTTTTTCCTCTTTTCCTGAAAGGACTGGTAACTTGAGCCTCCTCCAGCTCAATAGCTAGCACTTCCACTCCTGTATCTGATGAATTAGTGGGACACTCCCGCTTGAAATGTCCTGATTTTCCACACTTAAAACAGTTCCCTTGGGGGGACTGTTCCTCTGGGAATAACCTTCCTGTGGTCTCCCTGCGGTGCTGCCTCCTGGTAGGAGAATAATCTGTTCTTCTTGGCAATGACTTAGACAATAATTCTAATTCAGCTACCTTTTTTTTAAGGACGAACAGTTCCATATCCTCTTTCTCTGCAGCTTTAGAAGAATTTCCTTTTTGTGGAGGAGATGGGGACATTTGGTTCTCCAGTACTTTTGCTTTTCGGATCAGTGTGGAATAGGACAAGACTTGATCATCCAACTTAACTCTTAACATGATCATGACTGGATCATTGCTAAGGCCTCCCTTCTGAATTTGTTTGGATAGTCGAGCATCCAACTCAGATGCAGTGACTGCTCCATTATGAAACAGTTTTCCCAGTGACAATTGTAATCGATTGATATAGTCTGAAGCTTTCTCATGTTCCTTCTGTTTAGTGGCTAGGAACTTAATTAATAGATCATCAGAGTCCTCTGATTTTCCATACGCATCCTGCAAAACTTTCAGGTAATCTTGTGCAGTAGCTTGTTCATTCACTCCCCTAAACAGCCTTATCATATTCGTAGCTGGGAAACGAAGACTCTCCATTATCCGTTGTTTTTTTATGTTATCCGTACAAGACCATTCTTCCAATAATTGTACAGCATTATCCTTCCAGGCCTTAAAGGGTTCCTCCCCGGCAGGAACAGGCTGATTCCCAGAAAACACTTTCAGCTTACGGTAACTGTGGGTATGGGTAGCTGTTACTATGGCTTCTGAAAGTTTTTGCAGTATTTCAGATATGTTACTCTCTCCTGAACTTGTGGCTCTCAATAGGGAATCGCCTGGTTTTGGGGATGTTGGAGATGAGGGAACCACTAGATCTTGGGTTTTAGGGGCAGTTGTCCCTTGCACACTGGAAAAGTAGACATTTCGTTTGGGGATGGCCCCAGTCTCTACAGGGGTAACCGGTAATCTCCTGGCGGGTTTCTCTGACAAAGGGGACAGAATCTGGGAATAACTTGATACATTAAAGTCTCTTTGGCCTATACTGGAGGGTTGCTGCAGTGTAACCCCTTCCTCCTTATCAGGGAGAGCATACACTAAGCGACATCCTTCAGGAGCTGCTTCAAGAAGGTATAGACATGTAGGCCTATGACGGCCTCTCAAATCTGCATGGGAATATACTAACATGTAAGTTTGACCGTATGAATCATGCAGGATATCTCTGATGGTAGCCATCTCTATTCCCAGTACAATCTCTACGCACTTGGTGATATGTTTTATTTCACTATAGGGAGGTACCTGGCATATCATCACTGCATGATGCAATGGTACCTTCTGTTGCTGGGCCCAATCTGTTACAAATGGGAGTGTGGGCCGGGGAATTAACGTATCCTTACTGGGTGTACCCCAATTTATCTCAGCAGTGCCTCCAAATGTAACGGGGTTTGGCCTAGGCCCACAATTACCCCTGTGGGTCTTTACCCCAGCTACCTCCATGTGCTCTGCAGGCTGATCCTGAGTCTCCGCTACCTGGGAGTTGGGGTACATGACTGTGGCAGTGCCTCCACCTGACTGGGCATCCAGGGCAAGAATGGGTTTCCCAGACAGGAACATAATAAATAACTACAACACACACAGTAATAACAGTAAAACAGTATGAACATGTATTAAAGGATTATGGCAAATAAAAAATAAGGCAAGAAATACAGTGACTAACTAACACACCAACTCTCTCTAACCAGGCCCAGCACCCTCCCAAACCACCTGCGAACCCACCCTCAGACTTCACCCTAATGGCTGATGGGTACCAGTTGGTGCACAGAAATGTTGGGGCCCTTTAAGGTAATCCACATGCATTTAAACAGTTACAGCTCATAGGAAACTGCAATCCACAGGAAGAGCTGTTTATAAGTTTATGTGATGGACAGAATGCCCTGTTAGTATGACAAGGAGAGAGGATACTTCTTACCACTGACAGGATTCTGCACAGGCTGAAAGAAAACTCCAAGGTCTGCCAGTCATTTACTTTGTCTGCATTCTTCTCCACAGCTCTCTAACAGGGACAGACTGCAGCTGGCAGCAAACACTAAATCAGCAGAGGAATGCTGTTACTTTACAAGATGAAGTCTGCAGCTCTCTCACAGCCAGGCCTCACACACACCTTCACTGCTCTGACATGTCTGCTTCCTCCTGTGTCTTACACTCTTCTTTCAGTTTCACTTGATCACATGACCAACCAGTCTAATAGTTGCCTAGGCAACATCTCCTGCAGATTGTATACAGGTGCAAAAGTTCACAGGAAAATGTTCAACAGGAAGGGCTACATTAGTTTATTGCGATGTGGGGGGCTTTTGGTTTAGTATATTTCATTGTGGGGGCTTGAAGTTTAGGGGTTAATAGGTTTAGTATAGTGGCTGCGGTGTAGGGCTTAATCACTTAAGTATAGTGGGGGCGATGTGGGCAGACGGCAGATTAGGGGTTAATAACTTTATTATAGTGATGACAATGTCGGGGAGCGGCGGAATAGGCTTTAATAAAAAAAATTGAGTAGCGGCGAAGTCGGGAGCGGCAGATTAAGGGTTAATAAATTTAATATAGTATGTGCATTGCTGGAGGGCCTCAGTTTAGGGGTTAATAGGTAGTTTATGGGTGTTTAGTGTACTTTGTAGCAGTTTAGTTATGAGTTTTAAGTAACAGATTTGTAGCGTAAAACTCATAACTACTGCTTTTAGATTGCGGAACGGATCCTGTCGATATAGGCTGGAACGCAGGTTTTCTAGCCTCACCGAAAAACTCGTAATGGCAGCGCTATGGAAGTACCATGAAAAAACGTCATTTTTACCTGTGCGGGACTGACGTTGCGGTACAGGCTATGTGTTTGTGTGTGTGTGTGAATATGTGTGTGTAGTTGTGTGTTTATGTATTTGTGTGTGTGTGCATGTGTGTATGTGTGTAAATACGTGTGTGTAGTGGTGTGTGTTTATGTGTTTGTGTATCTTTATATGTTTGTGTATGTGCACATGTGTGTGTTTGACAATAAAATCTACCTGCATGACAAATTTCATAAAGATTGGTGGAGCATTTTTTCATTGTTAAGGAGGTAAGAAAATGTATCTTTTTCTCCACCTCTTAATAATTAAAAAATATAGTCAACTAAACTTTCAGCATTCCCAGTCACTGAGGGTTGCTATAAAAGTGCCAAGATTTAAACAAATTAATTTCTGATATCTAAAGTTGCAAGCACCTGAAAAAGGATTTAATTGACAGTTACAGATTGATATAAAATGACACAAGTTATAAGCATCCTTCATTTTGTCACACAGACTTTATATAATTATTACAAAATATGAAATGTAATAAAGAAATCATTTTAACCCTTTTTTATAAATAAAGTGAGTTGTTTTACCTTAATGTACCTGTGTCTATTCAAAGGTTTTTATTCCTAAATATTTTAATAATTCTTAGTTCCCATCACTATAGTTTATCAGCGTACGATACACTGATGTATTCTGGTTATTACAATTACTAAAATAAATAAATGAAAATGAATATACCCTTCATATCCTTCTTATACTCAGATATGTTGCTTCTGGGACATGTTCCTACTCTCAGCCTTGTATTCAGAGCAATCTACATCTTATGCACCATTGCTAATTCTCCTCTGATTACCGACAAACAAACAGGTTTGGCAGAAGCATCCGTTACCTTGGCAGATCAGTCATATGCAATAAATGTAATACTCACAGATGCTTCAGCAGTTCATCCTTTATGCTGTTCCATTTGTCGGAGGGTGTATGGTGGAGAAATCTGCCCAAAATGCCTATTTCATGATAAATGAGTGGTGCAGCAGCCGTCTGTCGGTCATAAACACTTTGCCAAAGCCTTACAACATTATCTTTCTTACATTTTTCTTATTGTTTCTCAGGGGCACTTGTGCATCAGAAGAGACCAATTCTAGCTAACATCCCAGTCTAAGAAGTTGTTAAAAGTTAAAGCAAAGAGTTTGTCAAGAACTTCTCATTGTTCCCCAGGCCTTTTGTAAATTTCTATCATTCACTTCAGTCTCAGAAGTACAAGAAAAGAATAAGATTATCAGGAAACAATGAAAGAATTGTAATATTAATCAAGACAATAAAATGTTTCTGTTGGACATGTAGAGCTGCTGGTGACCGGGTTGGAGACAGGTGGACTTGTTCTTAAGGACATTATATTCCTTGGAATTCTTCTTCCCGATACCTCTAGAAGAGTTTCCTTTTGACTTTAAGGTTCACCTTTAATCCTTTTTTGTTATTCAAAAACTGAGCTCATGAAAATTGAACCAAACAATGAAGCATTTGTGCTGAAGGGCAAATAAAACACAAAAGATGTAAGTCTGCACAAACCAAAGTTTATTTCAATTGTCTGCAGCAACCAGGGCTGGGAAAGGCAAAGGGTTATGTTGTCTTAAGCAAAAACACAGATTTGGAGGCTACACAGGAACTACATGAGCAGGATCTGGACAAAGTAACAAAGTAATAGAACATATTCTGCTATGTACAGAGCATTTGAATGTGAAATATTTACAGTAAATACATAGTTAAAACTTTTATAAAAAATTAATATTGCATACATATGTTTTTTATGTTTTTATCTACTTATATACAAAGCACTCCAATGCGTACATATATATTTATGTGTTTATATGTGTATATTTCTTTAAATACATATATACACACATAAAAACATATATAAACATATATAGACATATATATATATATATATATATATATATATATATATACATATTTAGAAATGTATATATATATTTATGTATCTCTATGTTAAAGCCCTTTATATGCCTTTACATGAAATCTCATACATTTGAGACCTTATAACTTTTGTGTGCAAAACAGTTAACCCGAGCTCTAAGGATGCGTTAATCAGACTAGAGACTCTACAGCGCAGCTTGCTAAAAAAATCCAAATCTTTATTACAAAATTAAAACGGGTAGAATTATACAAAAAAACTGAATAAAAAGATAGAACTAGTCTAACGCATTTAGGCTGTCATGTTGCCGTATTCATAGACCTGAGGTGACATGACACCCGAAACGCATTAGACCAGTTCTATCTTTTTATTCTGTTTTTTGTATAAATTACCTGTTTTAATTTTGTTATAAAGATTTGGATTTGTTTAGCAAGTTGCACTTGGCACCTTCCATTTTTTCTTGTAACTTGAAAAAGGCATAGAGGAGCCCTTTTACATATTTCTGTTCCTATTATGTAGCTGTTAGAGTAACCTACATAGGTGACAGAAATCGGAGGTTGTCTGGCTGTGTATACCAGGAGCTTGGAAAGAAGCCAGAGTCGGCACCTGTCAGCAACCTGCGACCCGCTGGCACATTCATGATGTCACTATTGCATCAGAGCCTGGCAGAGAATTCACAGTAGGACGGTCCGGTGAGAAGAGAGGTATAGGATTTTGTTGGCAGCGTGGTTGTATATCCTCCAGTTCCCAGATGAGCCACCCGTATAATACTCCATTCTATGTGAAGATAAGGTATGAGAGAAGGGGTTTAAAGTGATAAAAAGTGTGCAACGGGCATTAAGGGTTATGGATTGTAAATCGGGTCGGGTTGCATAAAAAGATATTCCAATACTGACTGTTTTGCTCCGACTAAAACACTCTAACAAAACACTTTTCCTTGTTGTTGACATTACTCTACAGATACTCAGGCAATATCTTCAGATACCCATGTCTATAGATACTCAGGTACCAGGCAATATCTTCAGATGCCTATGTCTACAGATACTCAGGTACCAGGCAATATCTTCAGATGTCTGTCTATAGATACTCAGGTACCAGACAATATCTTCAGATGCCCATGTCTTCAGATATTCAGGTACCAGGCAATATCTTCAGATGCCCATGTTTATAGATGCTCAGGTACCAGGAAATATCTTCAGATGCCTATGTCTACAGATACTCAGGTACCAGGCAATATCTTCAGATGTCTGTCTATAGATACTCAGGTACCAGACAATATCTTCAGATGCCCATGTCTTCAGATATTCAGGTACCAGGCAATATCTTCAGATGCCCATGTTTATAGATGCTCAGGTACCAGGCAATATCTTCAGATACCCATGTCTATAGATATTCAGGTAGTAGGCAATATCTTTAGATGCCCCTGTCTATATATACTCATGTAACAGGCAATATCTTTATATGCCAATGTCTACAGATACTCAGTTACCAGGCAATATCTTCAGATGCCCATGTCTATAGATACTCAGGAACAAGGCAATATCTTCAGATACCCATGTCTATAGATACTCAGGTGAAAGGCAATATCTTTAGATGCCCATGTCTACAGATACTCAGGTACCAGGCAATATCTCCAGATGCCCATGTCTACAGATACTCAGGTACCAGACAATATCTTTTGATGCCCATGTCTACAGATACTCAGGTACCAGGCAAAATCTTTAGTTGCCCATGTCTACAGATACTCGATCAGGTACCAGGCAATATCTTCAGATGTCTATAGATACTCAGGTACCAGGCAATATCTTTAGATGCCCATGTCTACAAATACTTAGATACCAGGCAATATCTTCAGATGCCCATGTCTACAAATACTCAGGTACCAGGCAATATCTTCAGATACCCATGTCTATAGATACTCAGGTGCAAGGCAATATCTTTAGATGCCCATGTCTACAGATACTCAGGTACCAGGCAATATCTCCAGATGCCCATGTCTACAGATACTCAGGTACTAGACAATATCTTTTGATACCCATGTCTACAGATACTAAGGTACCAGGCAAAATCTTTATATGCCCATGTCTACAGATACTCAGGTACCAGGCAATATCTTCAGATGCCCATGTCTATAGATACTCAGGTACCAGGCAATATCTTTAGATGCCCATGTCTACAAATACTTAGATACCAGGCAATATCTTCAGATGCCCATGTCTACAAATACTCAGGTACCAGGCAATGACTTTCAGGAATATGTATTGCCTTATAAGCAAAAATGTTTTTCTGCATCTTTTCTGTCCATGCAATATCTTCAGATACCCATGTCTATAGATACTCAGGTGCAAGGCAATATCTTTAGATGCCCATGTCTACAGATACTCAGGTACCAGGCAATATCTCCAGATGCCCATGTCTACAGATACTCAGGTACTAGACAATATCTTTCAATACCCATGTCTACAGATACTCAGGTACCAGGCAAAATCTTTAGATGCCCATGTCTACAGATACTCAGGTACCAGGCAAAATCTTTAGATGCCCATGTCTACAGATACTCAGGTACCAGGCAATATCTTTAGATGCCCATGTCTATAGATACTCAGGTACCAGGCAATATCTTTAGATGCCCATGTCTACAAATACTTAGATACCAGGCAATATCTTCAGATGCCCATGTCTACAAATACTCAGGTACCAGGCAATGACTTTCAGGAATATGTATTGCATTATAAGCACCAATAAAATGTTTTTCTGCATCTTTTCTGTCCATGCAATTAAAATGAAGTCTCAAGCTGGTTATCGTGTGAACACGTTTCTAAAACAATTGCACTGGGAAAATGCTGTCTGCGGCTATACTACATGAGAAAGTCTCATCATTAACTGAAGTTAGTTTTCGAAAAGTTGCTTAATTTGATAAAGTAGAGACAAATAAATGTATTCAAGAGTTTATTTGCTCTGTTCTTTTGGGTTGACGGGATATAAGAAAAGATCTGTTAACTCAAAGTAATTGCGAGTTCTTAGAGAAGTTTATTTCCCTCTTCACAGCTGCTGAAGAGATTTTAAAATTAGTTGTGTTCAGTGTTTGTTTCTTCAGCATCAATAGACTTTCCCCATAGCAACAAATTAACCTTGAGTAGACACCACTAGTCCAATAAATATACTTTCCCACCTCTAATTTGTGTTGCTTTGTTCTTTTTTTATTATTTATACCAAACCACACAGTCAATTATTGCAGTTCCTCCTTTGACTCATCCCAAAGTGACAAACGGAGAGCATATTCTATCCTGGAAGACAAGGATCCGGTGTAATGAAAGGTACGAGGGCAGAAAGTACGTAGGAATCACTAAGTTAATGTCACTCAAACTTGTCATGTTGATGAAAGCCGAGTCTGAAAAAAAAACACAGGCTTGAAATGAATATGTAAAAATAGCTAAGTTCAGTTATCTATCTTTGAAAAAAAAAAAGTATCTTTGGCACAAGAAATTATAAAAAGGTGGAAGTGAAGGTTTAAAAATGAAGTGCACAATTTACTGTAAGTTACTGCAGTGTAATGGCCACAAGACAAATAAATAGCATAGAAATATGTGATATAAGTTGTTTTAACTGTCAACTAGATATGAAATTAGCAAGAACTGAACAATGTAAGAAGTGGAACGTCTCCTGTGTGCATTATATACAGAGTGTTCTATACAGGGACCAAGTTCTCCTTTATCAGTTCCTTTAACCCTTTTGATGAAGCAGAGGGTTGCAATGTATTTCTAAGCAATAAGTTGCAGTCCTATCTGGCTGTGAAGGGGTTAAATCCAACTAATTTGTTTTCTCTGACTGCCACTTTTAAATACTGTTTTCTTTCTTTCAGTGATCCAGTCTGTTTTACTAAGGTCAGGATGCTGCATTCCTCTTACCAATACCCATAACCCCACTTCACAACACATGTCCCCATTTTTCCTTCTTATCTAAATTCTTATCTAAAATAAACACATGGACACAGTTGTTGTGGCAAAATGTGGAAAGGTCACGATTTATTAAATTAAATGAATTTTGCTCCCTCTATGCAAAAATTCAGCCATAACTCAAATTCAACACCAAATAATGCCACTGCATTAACAAAAGGAAGTTTTCTGGGACCCACGCCTAGAGGGGGGTGTCCACAAAAATCCCCCCCCTGGCAGGGCAGGTGGAGGAGGGAGAACCCACGGCATAGCCTGCCCCTAGATAGACCACCGGATCACCCCTCCGGACCAAGTATGCCACGGGATCCTCCCGCCCCCCATTCTGCCCCGCCCACATGCCGTACCAAAACTTCCCCACCTGCTTGTGATTGTATAACCTGATAATATATACAGCTGCCGTATTCTTATCCTCCAGCCAGCGTAGACCGCCAGGTCACTTGCTCCCCTTCGGTTGCGCTGTTTTCTTCCCCTTATGGAGGAGCACGGGCGATCTTACTGCGACTCAACCAATTAGTTAATGTCCAGCCCTTAGTCTTGCTGTTACCGATCTTTCGATGTGACCTCTCCGGATTATTGTATCATGCTCTGCCGTTTCTAGGGTGGGAGGGTGGGAAACAAAAGAAAAAAGGTTAGTGACCACTACCTGCTGGCCCCCTCCTTATATCCTCTTTGCTCAGCCCCTCCCTTGTCCTTTCCTCTGACCAATGGCCACTCATTGCCCTTAGCAACCATTCCTTTTATTCTCCTACAGCTTCCCCCCACTCGGCACACCTAGATCTATTGTTCACCCCCAGCAGCCCCTCCCTTAGGCCGTTCCCTTCGCATGCGCTCCCTGCACTAATTTAATCTGTGAATGAAATACAGGTAGAAAAACCTTTATCTAAACTGCTTGGGACCGGAAAAGGTTTGGATTTAGAAATAGTTTGGATTTTGGAATATTTGTATCTGTAAAATGGGACAGTTTGGCCGTCTGATGGGACCAAATATAAACAACAATATCTTATGTTCTTTAGGTAATATTTATATACAGTATCATTATACTGTACATGTAACCTAACGGTAGTTTTATATCATTCTTAATACTTTTGTATACATAGTGCCCTCTAAAACGAGATTTTTTTCATATATTTTTTTTTTTTAAATAAATATTATTAAAACGTTTGAATTTCAGAATAAATTTGGATTTTGGTATTCCGGATTTGGGAATATGCACCTTTTAACACTCTTCCTCCACGGGTGGACACAGTGCAATGCAATTGTTTGGGGCGTAACTGAATGTTTTGACGTGGTGCACGCTGACGGCTGAGCACACCGTAGTATAGTAATCCAAGAAAACCACGTTAAGCAGCACTCAGGGGAAAGTTTAAAAAGTCAATTTTATTGATATCCATTAAAACAGCACATTCCAAAAGAAATAGAAGGGCTAAGCACAAGACATTCTTACGCGTTTCGTGCCTGCTGGCACTTAGTCATAGGATAGCATGAGCATACACTGATCCACCTCTTTATACGATTTACGTTCATTCACAAAAACAGCTGAACGATATTAAAAAAATGTTCAATCTTAAAGAGAGGGAACAATGTTGCTCAATTACACATTAAAAACAGTAAATGAAACCCTGGTTTCAGTTATACTAAGAAGAAAACCGATCATTTAAAGGTGTACACATGCATGCTAAATAGACAACAAGATTGGTTTAAGCAAAATTTAAGCAAAATTCAAATATGAAAAAATAATAAACACTCTACTCGTCAAAACTACTAGCCATATGCACCTAAAAAAAGGAAGAAATTAATTACAAATATGCATACAAATTCATATAAGGTAAATACCAACCAAAGTATGCATAAATATTTTGAGGAACTGTTCGGATATGTCACAAACTTTCCCCTGAGTGCTGCTTAACGTGGTTTTCTTGGATTACTATACTACGGTGTGCTCAGCCGTCAGCGTGCCCCACGTCAAAACATTCAGTTACGCCCTAAACAATTGCATTGCACTGTGTCCACCCGTGGAGGAAGAGTGTCGGCATCAGGCCTGGAGCAGCGTTGAGGATTGGTTTGGTCGCATTGGGAGCAACATAGCGCTGGCTCGGTAGGAATCGTCATTCATTATTGAAGTAAGTGGACTGTGTCTGAAAGCAAGTAAATAAGTCATGAGATCAGAATATCTATGTATATTTTCATTTGATGTGTTAAGTAATGTTGCGATTGGTAAATTTGCATTTTGAATGTCTCTACAAACGAGGATTGTGAGCTTGTCAAATCTTGTTGGTGATTGGTAAAAGAACGAGGCAAATATTACAAACCCTTTAGCCCGGATTGGTCGCATTAGGAGCAACGTTGGCTCGGCAGGAATCGCTGTACATCACTGAAGTAAGTAGACTGTGTCTGCAATCAAAACTAAAGTTATGAGATCGAAGTGTTGATGTACTTTATTACCTGTGGAATATTGTGCCCGGTTGATTTGTCCTTATGCGGTTAAAGCATTTTTTGGCTGTCATTTAATACGAGGGTTGTGAGCTTGATATATATTGTTGGTAATAACAAAGTAAGGAAATTATCACAAACCCTGGAGCCCGGTAATTGTATTTGTGGGCTCAAGTTGCAAATGACATCTGCCAATATATTGCCTGTCTGAACATTTATACTAGGACGTAATAAGAACCAATTGCAACATTTATTTTTATTGTTAATAGAAGCAATACACGTAGTTACCCCCACAGCCCATTTTAATGGTATGTAAAAGAATATAGCCCTCCTTGTTTCCCTGTATATGGCATTTATTATAGCATCAAATGAATATTACTCATGTGAAAGGTAAAATTATTCATTTAATCTGAAGAGTGTGGCTTACAGGACAGAAAGAGCATAGTCCTATGGTATCAATGCAGATAACACTTTAAAAGAGTACTTGCTGTTTGGTTTAACATTGTTTGGGGTGAAGACACTTTAATTATTGGACGTTTATTGGGGAAAATTTTGAAAAGCATATTCAGAAATGGAGGGTGAAAGCATAAGTTTGAAGAAATCGATCTTTAACATTGAAAATAGGAAGAGTTATTTTGATAAGGTATTTTCAAAGACAGGACGTGTGGAAAGTACTCCCAGAGATATGAAAAGTTTATTTAATCAAATGGAAAAACTTCATTTGACTGATCTGAGGTTAATGTGGGATCAAGTGACCTTTGAGCATTATATTGATGTTGAAAGAATACCCAGGGGGTTGCACATCAAGAAATTTCCATCATATGATTTGGAGGATGAGGAATTAGAACAGGAATGGAAAAATGCTTTAACCACTTGCTCATTAACGTTGTTGGATATTCTGGCCAGAAGCAAGTCTAATAAAAGAGATGCTTTAAAAGAAAAAATCATGAGTGCAAAATCTGAATTGAAAGAGTTTAAAACAAATGAAAACTATCATGGTTCAAAGATCAGCATGAAGCTGAGAATTAAAAAATCTGACAATGAACTTGCAGCTCAAAAGAGTCAAAAATTTAATAGAGATTTGGAGGATTACCTTAATAATAAGGTGTATGATTGGTCAAGGTTCATCAGGAAGCCAAGATGTTTCCATAATAAAAAGAAAACATACAGATGAGTCTGATCATTAAGAAAATAGAAAAGAGAAAATGGGTAAAGCGACAGTTCCTAAATCTATCTTGAAAGGCAAGACTACAAAGCATGTGGGCTTTTCTTCAACAGAGGGCGATACATCAGATCCAGATACCGGGAGTGTATCTTCTGTTTCCCTCTCTTCTCTTCCCTCTTTCTCTTTGCAGGAATCGTTTGACAGTGATTCGGAGGAAGAACAACTGGCTGCACAAATAAAGAACAAGAACACCATTATCCCTTTAGGAGGAAAAAAAACTGCAGAGCAGGGAGAAGAAAAACAAAAACAATCAAGGAGAGCTCAGAAGAAGGATTAGGTTTGACTGTTATTCATTTGTCACACTTTGAGCTTAATAGGGATCATCTGAGTGTTCTGTCTAAAGGACTTGGGTTTGCACCCACAAATGTTTTTCACCCTTCAAAACACTGATGTAAATAAATTGGTTAGAAAATTGGCACTAAAGAGGTTTTTTCATCTTAATAAAAGTATGGATGATGGTTTGAGGGAACAATTGCCTCCTGCTGTATGTGATGAAATGACAGGTTATTTTGATTTCAAGGATAGTTGTATACTGGAACAACTTAGAGATCTGGATGATAAGGATAACTATCTTTGTGATGAGAAATGTCCTAAACCTGTAAGAAAAAAGTCAGATTTTTACCCTACTAGCTTCAGAGGCCCTTGTTTAAATGTGTTTCATAAAAGAGTGGAACAGGAAATTATAGAATTAGGAGAGGCAAATAAGACTAGGGGTTTTTATCATAATCTCTCTGTTAAGGAGAGGCAAGCAGTTAATGAATTACAGGATACCCATGACATTGTCATCAGATCCTCGAATAAGGGTGGCAATGTTGTGGTTATGAAGAAGGAAGAATACTTTAAGGAGACAATTAGACAACTTCAAGATTGTACCACCTACAGGAGTCTAACACACAATCCTATTCATGATTTTGACCTCAAGATGAGGAGATTACTCCAGCAAGCGGTGGCTTTGCAAGTTTTGACAGAGGAGGAGTTTGGTTACCTTATTCCTGAGCACCCAGTTGTGCCCATTATCCATTTTTTACCCAAAATCCATAAGGACCCTAAAAAACCTGGGAGGCCTATCATTTCCGGGATTGGCTCACTCTTTGAGTCACTCTCGGAATGGATAGATAACATATTACAGCCATTGGTGAAGAATCTGAGTAGTTACCCTGCTGTCCATATTGAATAACGTTAAGTGGAAAGATGGGTACAAGTGGGTTGTTATTGATGCAACAGCACTTTACTCAAGCATACCCCATGCTCTGGGTATAACAGCCATAAAGTTCTTTTTAGATAGAGATACTAATTTCTCTGTGGAGTTCAAGTTGTTTCTCTGTGATGTGGTTGAGTTCCTGCTACAACATAATTTTTTCATGTTTATTGATGCATATTATTTGCAAATATGTGGTACAGCGATGGGGGCAAAATTTGCCCCCTCGTTTGCAAATTTATATGTTGGGTGGTGGGAGCTCAACTACATCTATGGAGAAACAAATCCTTTTTGTTCTAATATTATACAATATAACAGGTTCATAGATGACCTGATTTTTATTGTGGAAGAACCATTTGAATTTGAACTTTTTTTAAAGTATGTCAACAACAATGAACTAGGGCTCAGATTTACAGGGGAGTCAAGAAATGATAAGGTTAACTTCTTGGATTTAGAATTGACGGGTTCAGCTGCGCAGGGTTTAATTGTGACTGATACATTTAGAAAATCAACGGCGGGCAATACAATCTTGCACGCTGTTTCTTGTCATCCGACGCACCTGATCAAGTCAATTCCAAGAAGTCAACTTTTAAGACTAAAAAGAAACACCAACTCGGAAGCATGTTTTGACTTACAGGCTGGAAAGTTGATTGACAGACTCAAACATAGGGGCTATGATGAATCAAAAATGTTACAGGATTTTGAGGAAATTAACGGCTAGATTTAGAATTTTGTCGGTAAGGACCCGAGTAGCTAACGCCGGCTTTTTTCTGGCCGCACCATAAAAATAACTCTGGTATTGAGAGTCCACATAAAGGCTGCGTTAGGCTCCAAAAAAGGAGCGTAGAGCATTTTTAACGCAGCTTCAACTCTCGATACCAGAGTTGCTTACGCAAGCGGACAGCCTCAAAAACGTGCTCGTGCACGATTCCCCCATAGGAAACAATGGGGCTGTTTGAGCTGAAAAAAAACCTAACACCTGCAAAAAAGCCGCGTTCAGCTCCTAACGCAGCCCCATTGTTTGCTATGCGTAAACACTTCCTACGTCTGCACCTAACACTCTAACATGTACCCCGAGTCTAAACACCCCTAACCTTACACTTATTAACCCCTAATCTGCTGCCCCCGCTATCGCTGACCCCTGCATATTATTATTAACCCCTAATCTGCCGCTCCGTAAACCGCCGCTACTTACATTATCCTTATGTACCCCTAATCTGCTGCCCTAACATCGCCGACCCCTATATTATATTTATTAACCCCTAATCTGCCCCCCCCAACGTCGCCTCCACCTGCCTACACTTATTAACCCCTAATCTGCCGAGCGGACCTGAGCGCTACTATAATAAAGTTATTAACCCCTAATCCGCCTCACTAACCCTATAATAAATAGTATTAACCCCTAATCTGCCCTCCCTAACATCGCCGACACCTAACTTCAATTATTAACCCCTAATCTGCCGACCGGAGCTCACCGCTATTCTAATAAATGTATTAACCCCTAAAGCTAAGTCTAACCCTAACACTAACACCCCCTAAGTTAAATATAATTTTAATCTAACGAAATTAATTAACTCTTATTAAATAAATTATTCCTATTTAAAGCTAAATACTTACCTGTAAAATAAATCCTAATATAGCTACAATATAAATTATAATTACATAGTAGCTATTTTAGGATTAATATTTATTTTACAGGCAACTTTGTAATTATTTTAACCAGGTACAATAGCTATTAAATAGTTAAGAACTATTTAATAGTTACCTAGTTAAAATAATTACAAAATTGCCTGTAAAATAAATCCTAACCTAAGTTACAATTAAACCTAACACTATACTATCATTAAATTAATTAAATAAAATACCTACAATTACCTACAATTAAACCTAACACTACACTATCAATACATTAATTAAATACAATACCTACAAATAACTACAATGAAATAAACTAACTAAAGTACAAAAAATAAAAAAGAACTAAGTTACAAAAAATAAAAAAATATCTACAAACATAAGAAAAATATTACAACAATTTTAAACTAATTACACCTACTCTAAGCCCCCTAATAAAACAACAAAGCCCCCCAAAATAAAAAATGCCCTACCCTATTCTAAATTACTAAAGTTAAAAGCTCTTTTACCTTACCAGCCCTGAACAGGGCCCTTTGCGGGGCATGCCCCAAGAAGTTCAGCTCTTTTGCCTGTAAAAAAAACATACAATACCCCCCCAACATTACAACCCACCACCCACATACCCCTAATCTAACCCAAACCCCCCTTAAATAAACCTAACACTAAGCCCCTGAAGATCTTCCTACCTTGTCTTCACCATACCAGGTTCACCGATCGGTCCTGAAGAGCTCCTCCGATGTCCTGATCCAAGCCCAAGCGGGGGGCTGAAGATGTCCATGATCCGGTAGAAGTCTTAATCCAAGCGGGGCAGAAGAGGTCTTCCATCCGATTGAAGTCTTCATCCAGGCGGCATCTTCTATCGACATCCATCTGGAGCGGAGCGGCAGCATCCTGAAGACCTCCGACGCGGAACATCCATCCTGGCCGACGACTGAACGACGAATGACGGTTCCTTTAAATGACGTCATCCAAGATGGCGTCCCTCGAATTCCGATTGGCTGATAGGATTCTATCAGCCAATCAGAATTAAGGTAGGAATATTCTGATTGGCTGATGGAATCAGCCAATCAGAATCAAGTTCAATCCGATTGGCTGATCCAATCAGCCAATCAGATTGAGCTCGCATTCTATTGGCTGTTCCGATCAGCCAATAGAATGCGAGCTAAATCTGATTGGCTGATTCCATCAGCCAATCAGAATATTCCTACCTTAATTCCAATTGACTGATAGAATCCTATCAGCCAATCGGAATTCGAGGGATGCCATCTTGGATGACGTCATTTAAAGGAACCGTCATTCGTCGTTCAGTCGTCGGCCAGGATGGATGTTCCGCGTCGGAGGTCTTCAGGATGCTGCCGCTCCGCTCCAGATGGATGTCGATAGAATATGCCGCCTGGATGAAGACTTCAATCGGATGGAAGACCTCTTCTGCCCCGCTTGGATGAAGACTTCTACCGGATCATGGACATCTTCAGCCCCCCGCTTGGGCTTGGATCAGGACATCGGAGGAGCTCTTCTGGACCGATCGGTGAACCTGGTATGGTGAAGACAAGGTAGGAAGATCTTCAGGGGCTTAGTGTTAGGTTTATTTAAGGGGGGTTTGGGTTAGATTAGGGGTATGTGGGTGGTGGGTTGTAATGTTGGGGGGGTATTGTATGTTTTTTTTACAGGTAAAAAGAGCTGAACTTCTTGGGGCATGCCCCGCAAAGGGCCCTGTTCAGGGCTGGTAAGGCAAAAGAGCTTTTAACTTTAGTAATTTAGAATAGGGTAGGGCATTTTTTATTTTGGGGGGCTTTGTTGTTTTATTAGGGGGCTTAGAGTAGGTGTAATTAGTTTAAAATTGTTGTAATATTTTTTTATGTTTGTAGATTATTTTTTTATTTTTTGTAACTTAGTTCTTTTTTATTTTTTGTACTTCAGTTAGTTTATTTCATTGTAGTTATTTGTAGGTATTGTATTTAATTAATGTATTGATAGTGTAGTGTTAGGTTTAATTGTAGGTAATTGTAGGTATTTTATTTAATTAATTTAATGATAGTATAGTGTTAGGTTTAATTGTAACTTAGGTTAGGATTTATTTTACAGGTAATTTTGTAATTATTTTAACTAGGTAACTATTAAATAGTTCTTAACTATTTAATAGCTATTGTACCTGGTTAAAATAATTACAAAAATGCCTGTAAAATAAATATTAATCCTAAAATAGCTACTATGTAATTATAATTTATATTGTAGCTATATTAGGATTTATTTTACAGGTAAGTATTTAGCTTTAAATAGGAATAATTTATTTAATAAGAGTTAATTAATTTCGTTAGATTAAAATTATATTTAATTTAGGGGGGTGTTAGTGTTAGGGTTAGACTTAGCTTTAGGGGTTAATACATTTATTAGAATAGCGGTGAGCTCCGGTCGGCAGATTAGGGGTTAATAATTGAAGTTAGGTGTCGGCGATGTTAGGGAGGGCAGATTAGGGGTTAATACTATTTATTATAGGGTTAGTGAGGCGGATTAGGGGCTAATAACTTTATTATAGTAGCGCTCAGGTCCGCTCGGCAGATTAGGGGTTAATAAGTGTAGGCAGGTGGAGGCGACGTTGTGGGGGGCAGATTAGGGGTTAATAAATATAATATAGGGGTCGGCGGTGTTAGGGGCAGCAGATTAGGGGTACATAAGGATAACGTAGGTGGCGGCGCTTTGTGGTCGGCAGATTAGGGGTTAATAAGTGTAGGTAGGAGGCGGCGACGTTGTGGGGGGCAGGTTAGGGGTTACTAAATATAATATAGGGTTGGCGGTGTTAGGGGCAGCAGATTAGGGGTACATAAGGATAACGTAGTTGGCGGTCGGCAGATTAGGGGTTAAAAAAATTTAATCAAGTGGCGGCGATGTGGGGGGGCCTCGGTTTAGGGGTACATAGGTAGTTTATGGGTGTTAGTGTAGTTTAGAGTACAGTAGTTAAGAGCTTTATAAACCGGCGTTAGCCCAGAAAGCTCTTAACTACTGACTTTTTTCCTGCGGCTGGAGTTTTGTCGTTAGAGTTCTAACGCTCACTTCAGACACGACTCTAAATACCGGAGTTAGAAAAATCCCATTGAAAAGATAGGATACGCAATTTACGTAAGGGGATCTGCGGTATGGAAAATTCACGGCTGAAAAGTAAGCGTTAGACCCTTTTTTGAGTGACTCCAAATACCAGAGTTAGCCTAAAACCAGCGTTAGGAGCCTCTAACGCTGGTTTTCACGGCTAACGCCAAACTCCAAATCTAGGCCTAAGAAAATGGACCCCAAGGTCAAAAAGAAAAGAGAAAATAATTGGAATTTGGGGGGGGGGTGTTAAACAACAAGTTGTTTTCTCCACTGAATATTCCATTCAGTTTAGACAAGTCTGTGATATTATTAAAAGGAACTTAGAGGTCTTAAAAAGTGATGATATTCTATCACCTGTAATAGAAAATATCAGGTTTGTTTAAAAAAAGCCACCAACCCTGGCAAATAGGTTGTCTCCGAGCCTGGTATCTCGAAAAAATACTGGTACTGGCACTGACTGGCTTAGGAAAAAAGGCACTTTTAGGTGTGGAGTCAACTGTGGCACATGTGAATATATCTCGAGAGGTATCTACAACAGGAAAGGAGTACAAGATTAACCATTATGGAAATTGTAGCACAGAGTATGTGGTGTATCTCTTAGAGTGCACAATTTGCTATGAACAGTATGTTGGTCAAACGACCCGCAGCCTGAGGACGAGAGTAGGAGAGCACAAGAGGGACATAAAAAATTACAATAAGGACTCTGGAGTGGCTAGGCATTTTAATTGTTTTCACTTTTTAAATAAACCTAAAATAGGAGTGAAGATAATAGATTTAGCCAAACTGCCACCTAGGGGTGGAAACAGAAATAACATTTTGTTGAAGAAAGAACTTTATTGGATATTTATGTTAAAAACAAAAATGCCTTTTGGCATGAATAAGCAATGGGATATGAGCTATTTTGTGGATTGAAACTTACAGAATTAATAGAGAGCTATCGATGAATTAAATAAAGTTGATAAATTGAATGCTCATTTGAATATGGGATAATTATATTGGAATGAAAGGTTAAGCTGTGGATGTTTGTATATACATATAAATGTATATGTTTATGTATCCATGCTTTTGTATCCAATGCCATATTTATGGCTTCTTCTAGGTGTCTTTTTATTATGAAATGGAATTTTAAAGTTAACAAAGTAATGTACTCTTTTCTCAATTGAACATTCCCTGTCTTTGTAAAAAGTTATTTTGCTGCATTGTGTGGATTGTCATAATTGTATTGATAAATTAATATTTGTATAATATGTGAAGCTCTTTGTGACATATCCGCACAGTTCATCAAACTATTTATGAATACTTTGGTTGGTATTTACCTTATATGAATTTGTATGCATATTTGTAATTAATTTCTTCCTTTTTTTAGGTGCATATGGCTAGTAGTTTTGACGAGTAGAGTGTTTATTATTTTTTCATATTTGAATTTTGCTTAAATTTTGCTTAAACCAATCTTGTTGTCTATTTAGCGTGCATGTGTACACCTTTAAATGATCGGTTTTCTTCTTAGTATAACTGAAACCAGGGTTTCATTTACTGTTTTTAATGTGTAATTGAGCAACATTGTTCCCTCACTTTAAGATTGAACATTTGTTAATATCGTTCAGCTGTTTTTGTGAATGAACGTAAATCGTATAAAGAGATGGATCAGTGTATGCTCATGCTATCCTATGACTAAGTGCCAGCAGGCACGAAACGCGTAAGGATGTCTTGTGCTTAGCCCTTCTATTTCTTTTGGAATGTTTTAATGGATATCAATAAAATTTACTTTTTAAACTTTCCCCTGAGTGCTGCTTAACGTGGTTTTCTTAAAAAAAAAAGTTCATGATTTAATTAGGGCATGTCATTTTAAACAACTTTTCAATTTACTTTTATTACCAATTTTGCTTTGTTCTCTTGGTATTTTTAGCTGCTAGCTAAACCTAGGAGGTTCATATGCTAATTTCTTAGACCTTGAAGGCTGCCTCTAATCTGAAAGCATTTTGACAGTTTTTCACCACTAGAGGGCGTTAGTTTATGTGTTTCACATAGATAACATTGAGCTCAGGCACGTGAAGCTCCTAGGAGTCAGCACTGATTGGCTAAAAATGCAAGTCTGTCAAAAGCACTGAAATAAGGGGGCAGTTTGCAGAGGCATAAATACAAGGTAATCACAGAGGTAAAAAGTATATTATTATAACTGTGTTGGTTATGCAAAACTGGGGATGGGTAATAAAGGGATTATCTACCTTTTTTAAACAACACAAATTCTGGTGTTTACTGTCCTTTTAATATTACATCAAAACAAAATGAAAAGGCAGTTTAATTTAGGTTCCTTTAAAGTTAGAACTGGTTACAGCATAGAGCCTATGTTACCATCTATTCTGCTGCTTTGTACAATTATTCAGGGAGGTCCCACTGACAGCAAATCAGGAGAATTGCTGGGTTATAAAAGAGACACCACACAGTCATCAGCATTGCTCCCAAGCACTTGGTAAATACAGACATAAAGTACAAATACATTATATGAATGGTTGAAAGACTTCCTGTACATACTAGTAAATGCCCTAAAGACAACTCAGTTACCATAGAGCTCCAACTATCATGATCAGGATTGTGATAGATAGATAGATAGATAGATAGATAGATAGATAGATAGATGATAGATAGATAGATAGATAGATAGATAGATAGATAGATAGATAGATAAAAGAGAGATATATTAAAAGATAGATAGAAAAAAGATAGATAGAAAAAATATAGATACACGATAGATAGATAAAAGATAGATAAAAGATAGATAGATAAAAAGATAGATTGATAGGTAATAAATAGATAGATAGATAGATAGATAGATAGATAGATAGATAGAAAAAAAGATAAATAGAAAAAAGATAGATAAATAAAAGATAGATAAAATATAGATAGCTAGATAGATAGATATAGATAGATAGATAGATAGATAGATAGATAGATAGATAGATAGATAGATAGATAGATAGATAGATAGATAGATAGATAGACAGACTAAAAGACTTACAGACATAGACAAACATATAGATAGATAGTACCCAACACTATGAAGAAAGATGTAGCTATGGGAAATGTTATATTAATCACAGAGCACTTATTGCAATACGGCAATTAAATTGTCATGGTGTAATTAATGAGAGGCGAATTGCCTATTGTTGCAGAAAAGACTGAACTCTGCTATCTGAAGCTAAAAGGAAGCGTATAAATGATCAGGGGAAAGGATTAAAGGTTTTGATTAATTTGTGGGACAATGCTGCACTGTGTGGACTGGACAACCAGATTTAGTAGGATGATCCAGATGAGCAGGACTTATTGTTACTGTATATATGGCCTGAGGAAGTGTGGTACTAACAAGGTGATATAAGGGGCACACATCTGTCATTGCACTAGGAAGGGACACTTTACTCAAATAATTGTATCATCCATTTGCAAGATTTGCAATCAAAATGAAGTCAAAGCTGATTAAATGTAATTTAACCTAATATACCACTATCATTGCCTTATGGCTACTTCTTTCTAATAGCTGGTGAGCATTAACAGGAAGTACCTATCATTCACAAAGCATTCACAGGAAGTACCTATCATTTATTTAGCATTAACAGGAAGTACCCATAATTCACTAAGCATTAACAGGAAGTACTTATCGTTCACTTAGCATTAACAGGAAGTACCCATAATTCACTAAGCATTAACAGAAAGTACCTATCATTCACTAAGCATTTACAGGAGGTACCTATCATTTACTTAGCATTAACAGGAAGTACCTACCATTCACTAAGCATTTACAGGGAGTTCTTATTATTCACTAAACATTAACAGGAAGTAGCCTTATGGCTACTTCCTTCTAATGGCTGGTGAGCATTAATAGGAAGTACCTATAATTCACTGAGCATTAACAAGAAGTAATTATCATTCACTAATCATAATCAGGAAGTACCTATCATTTGCTACTCATTAACAAGAAGTACTTATCATTCACTAAACATTAACATGAGGTACCTATAATGTACTTAGCATCAACGGGAAGTACTTATCATTCATTTAGCATTTATGGGAAGTACTTATCATTCACTTAACCTTAATGGGAAGTACCTATCATTCACTAAGCATCAACAGGAAGTACTTATCATTCGCTTAACCTTAACGGGAAGTACCTATCATTCACTAAGCATTAACAGGAAGTACTTATCATTCACTTAACCTTAACGGGAAGTACCTATCATTCACTTAGCATTAACAGGAAGTACCTATCATTCACTAAACATTAACAAGAGGTACCTATCATTCACTAAGCATCAACAGGAAGTACCTATCATTAACTTAGCATTAACAGGAAGTACCTATCATTCACTAAACATTAACAGGAAGTACCTATCATTCACTAAACATTAACAGGAAGTACCTATCATTCACTAAACATTAACAGGAAGTACCTATCATTCGCTAAGCATCAACAGGAAGTACCTATCATTCACTAAGCATTAACGGGAAGTGCCTATCATTCACTAAGCATTAACAAGAGGTACCTATCATTCACTAAGCATTAACAAGAGGTACCTATCATTCACTAAGCATCAACAGGAAGTACCTATCATTCACTTAGCATTAACAGGAAGTACCTATCATTCACTAAACATTAACAGGAAGTACCTATCATTCACTAAACATTAACAGGAAGTACCTATCATTCACTAAGCATTAACATGAAGTACCTATCATTCACTAAGCATTAACAGGAAGTACCTATCATTCACTTAGCATTAACAGGAAGTACCTATCATTCACTAAGAATTAACAAGAGGTACCTATCATTCACTTAGCATTAATAGGAAGTACCTATCATTCACTAAGCATTAACAAGAGGTACCTATCATTCACTAAGCATTAACATGAAGTACCTATCATTCACTAAGCATTAACAAGAGGTACCTATCGTTCACTAAGCATTAACAGGAAGTACTATCATTCACTAAGCATTAACAGGAAGTACCCATAATTCATTAAGCATTAAAAGGAAATACCTATCATTCACTAAGCATTATCAGGAAGTACTTATCATTCACTTAGCATTAACGGGAAGTACCTATCATTCACTAAGCATCAACAGGAAGTACTTATCATTCACTTAACCTTAACGGGAAGTACCTATCATTCACTTAGCATTAACAGGAAGTACCTATCATTCACTAAACATTAAAAAGAGGTACCTATCATTCACTAAGCATTAACTGGAAGTACCTATCATTCCTTAAGCATCAACAGGAAGTACCTATCATTCACTTAGCATTAACAGGAAGTACCTATCATTTGCTACTCATTAACAAGAAGTACTTATCATTCACTAAACATTAACAGGAAGTACCTATCATTCACTAAGCATCAACAGGAAGTACCTATCATTCACTTAGCCTTAACGGGAAGTACCTATCATTCACTTAGCATTAACAGGAAGTATCTATCATTCACTAAGCATTAACAAGACGTACCTATCATTCACTTAGCATTAACAGGAAGTACCTATCATTCACTTAGCATTAACAGGAAGTACCTATCATTCACTAAACATTAACAGGAAGTACCTATCATTCACTAAGCATCAACAGGAAGTACCTATCATTCACTTAGCCTTAACGGGAAGTACCTATCATTCACTTAGCATTAACGGGAAGTACCTATCATTCACTAAGCATTAACAAGACGTACCTATCATTCACTTAGCATTAACAGGAAGTACCTATCATTCACTTAGCATTAACAGGAAGTACCTATTATTCACTAAACATTAACAGGAAGTACCTATCATTCACTAAACATCAACAGGAAGTACCTATCATTCACTTAGCCTTAACGGGAAGTACCTATCACTCACTTAGCATTAACAGGAAGTACCTATCATTCACTAAGCATTTACGGGAAGTACCTATCATTCACTAAGCATTAACAGGAAGTACCTATCATTCACTTAGCATTAACAGGAAATACCTATCATTCACTAAGCATTAACAAGAGGTACCTATCATTCACTAAGCATTAACAGGAAGTACCTATCATTTACTAAGCATTAAAAGGAAGTACCTATCATTCACTTAGCATTAACAGGAAGTACCTATCATTCACTAATCATTAACAAGAGGTACCTATCATTCACTAAGCATTAACAGGAAGTACCTATCATTCACTAAGCATTAACAAAAGGTACCTATCATTCACTAAGCATTAACAGGAAGTACCTATCATTTATTTAGCATTAACAGGAAGTACCTTTCATTCATTTAGCATTAACAGGAAGTACCTATCATTCACTTAGCATTAACAGGAAGTACCTATCATTCACTAATCATTAACAAGAGGTACTTATCATTTACTAAGCATTAACAGGAAGTATTTATCATTCACTTAGCATTAACAGGAAGTACCTATCATTCACTAAGCATTAACAGGAAGTACCTATCTTTCACTAAACATTAACAGGAAGTACCTATCATTCACTAAGCATTAACAGGAGGTATTTATCATTCACTAAGCATTATTAGGAAGCTCCTATAAGCCACTGGTTTTCAAACCTCTCCTCAGGCCTCCCCAACAGGTCAGGTTTTCAGGATTACATTGAGTGAGAGCAGGTAAAATAACAGTTTACTAATCAGCTGATTATTTCACCTGTGCTCCAGTTACAATATCCTCACAAGCTGGCCTGTTAGGGAGACCTGGGGACAGGTTTGAAAACCAGTGCTATAAGCCATTGAGCATAAACATGCAGCATAATTAGGAACAACACAACTGATACAGCTGTATTAGCTTCAACAGCTTTTACTTCACATTTTTTTCATGCAGAAAATAAAGAAATTAGTATGTTTAGATGTCACTTGTACATACGGAAGACAGAAACCATTAGAGTACAGTGTCCCTTTAAATTTACATTATTATATTTGGTCAGCTCAGTTGAGTGATGATCGGTGCTATCAGCCAAGTTGCAAATGTTGATCCAGGCAGAGAACCAGTGACTGATTTGCGAATAACACACACTGTCCCAGTACCTTGGCTAGGGCCCAGAATAATAAGACTGATGAATGGGTAACTCACAAAGAAGAAGAACAGGCGCCTGGCAAGGCTGGCAGTACTCAGGCAACGTGGGTACCAGGGGGGTTTCAGTAAAGTAGTCAGATTTAGAGGAAGATTCAGAAGATAGGTCAA
This sequence comes from Bombina bombina, assembly GCF_027579735.1. NCBI lineage: Eukaryota > Metazoa > Chordata > Amphibia > Anura > Bombinatoridae > Bombina > Bombina bombina. Next base: position 191,003,425 of record NC_069509.1, read on the forward strand.
AGGCAGTCTCAGTCTGGTAATGCATAGGCAGGTCAAGCAAATTCAGCAGATAAATAACTGGTGAGAGACGTTCTAAGGTCAGTATCAGAAGGTCCAAGGAAGTAGCATGCACCCTCCTAGGTTACAGTTCAGCAAACGTGGCACCAAGCAACTTGCAACAGCAACATCATAATAAATAGATGTGGTAGCAGAAGGACGCACAGCAAGCATAAGCCACTGTGTCCAAATGTATGCAATACTGTGGCACCAAAGAAACTAATGGGCATCAAAACAATATGTAACCCTAGGCAACTGCCCATTAGCAACAAATCGTAGAAAGCTTATTCTTACTTTTGCCTATGGGTGTCTACAACAATCGTGCTGAGTAGGGCAAAAGTAAAATACTCCAAACATAATGATATTAGGGTCAACGTGTACAGCCAGAGAGAGTAACTAGCTGTAAACACAAGCTGCCCATCATTTTATACATTGCTGCACATTATTATAAACAGAGCAACTCAAGTGCTTATGGATAAAAAACACAAACATTTCATGAGGATTTGCCCCTTTTTACTTAAAAGTAAAATAAATGTCATTACGTTTTTATATTTAGCTAAATCCAAAATCACCTCAGTCAAATGAGTTCTTGCTCCCCTGCACACGTGTTTACTTGTACTTATTTGTGTGTTTTTACAGTCAGTGGGCGAGGGACACTCTGGCCTAGATTTAGAGTTCGGCGGTAGCCGTCAAAACCAGCGTTAGAGGCTCCTAACGCTGGTTTTGGGCGCCCGCTGGTATTTGGAGTCAGTGATTAAAGGGTCTAACGCTCACTTTTCAGCCGCGACTTTTCCATACCGCAGATCCCCCTACGCCATTTGCGTAGCCTATCTTTTCAATGGGATCTTTCTAACGCTGGTATTTAGAGTCGTTTCTGCAGTGAGCGTTAGAGCTCTAACGACAAGATTCCAGCCGCCTGAAAATAGCAGGAGTTAAGAGCTTTCTGGCTAACGCCGGTTTATAAAGCTCTTAACTACTGTACCCTAAAGTACACTAACACCCATAAACTACCTATGTACCCCTAAACCGAGGTCCCCCCACACCGCCGCCACTCGATTAAAATTTTTAACCCCTAATCTGCCGACCGCCACCTACGTTATACTTATGTACCCCTAATCTGCTGCCCCTAACCCCGCCGACCCCTGTATTATATTTATTCACCCCTAACCTGCCCCCCACAACGTCGCCGCCAGCTACTTACAATAATTAACCCCTAATCTTCCGACCGCAAATCGCCGCCACCTACGTTATCCCTATGTACCCCTAATCTGCTGCCCCTAACACCGCCGACCCCTATATTATATTTATTAACCCCTAATCTTCCCCCCTCAACGTCGCCGACACCTGCCTACACTTATTAACCCCTAATCTGCCGAGCGGACCTGAGCGCTACTATAATAAAGTTATTAACCCCTAATCCGCCTCACTAACCCTATCATAAATAGTATTAACCCCTAATCTGCCCTCCCTAACATCGCCGACACCTACCTTCAATTATTAACCCCTAAACTTCCGATCGGAGCTCACCGCTATTCTAATAAATGGATTAACCCCTAAAGCTAAGTCTAACCCTAACACTAACACCCCCCTAAGTTAAATATAATTTTTATCTAACGAAATAAATTAACTCTTATTAAATAACTTATTCCTATTTAAAGCTAAATACTTACCTGTAAAATAAACCCTAATATAGCTACAATATAAATTATAATTATATTATAGCTATTTTAGGATTAATATTTATTTTACAGGCAACTTTGTAATTATTTTAACCAGGTACAATAGCTATTAAATAGTTAAGAACTATTTAATAGTTACCTAGTTAAAATAATAACAAATTTACCTGTAAAATAAATCCTAACCTAAGTTATAATTAAACCTAACACTACCCTATCAATAAAATAATTAAATAATAATTAAATAAACTACCTACAATTACCTACAATAAAACCTAACACTACACTATCAATAAATAAATTAAACACAGATTGAGCTCGCATTCTATTGGCTGATCGGAACAGCCAATAGAATGCGAGCTCAATCTGATTGGCTGATTGGATCAGCCAATCGGATTGAACTTGATTCTGATTGGCTGATTCCATCAGCCAATCAGAAAATTCCTACCTTAATTCCGATTGGCTGATAGAATCCTATCAGCCAATCGGAATTCGAGGGACGCCATCTTGGATGACGTCCCTTAAAGGAACCGTCATTAGTCGGGAGACATCGGAAGAAGAGGATGGATCCGCGTCGCCTGCTTCAAGATGGACCCGCTCCGCACCGGATGGAAGAAGATCGAAGATGCCGCTTGGAGAAGATGTTTGCCGGTCCGGATGTCCTCTTCTTGCCGGATAGGAGGAAGACTTTGGAGCCTCTTCTGGACCGGATTATGGATCGCCAACCCCCGCTTGGGTTGGATGAAGATCTTGGAGCCAGGACGGATCGGTGATACCTGGATGGTGAAGACAAGGTAGGAAGATCTTCAGGGGCTTAGTGTTAGGTTTATTTAAGGGGGGTTTGGGTTAGATTAGGGGTATGTGGGTGGTGGGTTGTAATGTTGGGGGGGGGGGATATTGTATTTATTCTTTTACAGGCAAAAGAGCTGAAATTCTTGGGGCATGCCCCGCAAAGGGCCCTGTTCAGGGCTGGTAAGGTAAAAGAGCTTGTAACTTTTTTAATTTAGAATAGGGTAGGGAATTTATTATTTTGGGGGGCTTTGTTATTTTATTAGGGGGCTTAGAGTAGGTGTAATTAGTTTAAAATTGTTGTAATATTTTTCTTATGTTTGTAAATATTTTTTTATTTTCTGTAACTTAGTTCTTTTTTATTTTTTGTACTTTAGCTAGTTTATTTAATATTATTTATTTGTAGCAATTGTGTTTAATTTATTTATTGATAGTGTAGTGTTAGGTTTTATTGTAGGTAATTGTAGGTAGTTTATTTAATTATTTTATTGATAGGGTAGTGTTAGGTTTAATTATAACTTAGGTTAGGATTTATTTTACAGGTAAATTTGTTATTATTTTAACTAGGTAACTATTAAATAGTTCTTAACTATTTAATAGCTATTGTACCTGGTTAAAATAATTACAAAGTTGCCTGTAAAATAAATATTAATCCTAAAATAGCTATAATATAATTATAATTTATATTGTAGCTATATTAGGGTTTATTTTACAGGTAAGTATTTAGCTTTAAATAGGAATAAGTTATTTAATAAGAGTTAATTTATTTCGTTAGATAAAAATTATATTTAACTTAGGGGGGTGTTAGTGTTAGGGTTAGACTTAGCTTTAGGGGTTAATCCATTTATTAGAATAGCGGTGAGCTCCGATCGGAAGTTTAGGGGTTAATAATTGAAGGTAGGTGTCGGCGATGTTAGGGAGGGCAGATTAGGGGTTAATACTATTTATGATAGGGTTAGTGAGGCGGATTAGGGGTTAATAACTTTATTATAGTAGCGCTCAGGTCCGCTCGGCAGATTAGGGGTTAATAAGTGTAGGCAGGTGGAGGCGACATTGTGGGGAGCAGATTAGGGGTTAATAAATATAACATAGGGGTCGGCGATGTTAGGGCAGCAGATTAGGGGTACATAGGGATAACGTAGGTGGCGGCGTTTTACGGAGCGGCAGATTAGGGGTTAAAAAAAATATGCAGGGGTCAGCGATAGCGGGGGCGGCAGATTAGGGGTTAATAAGTGTAAGGTTAGGGGTGTTTAGACTCGGGGTACATGTTAGAGTGTTAGGTGCAGACGTAGGAAGTGTTTCCCCATAGGAATCAATGGGGCTGCGTTAGGAGCTGAACGCTGCTTTTTTGCAGGTGTTAGGTTTTTTTTCAGCTCAAACAGCCCCATTGTTTCCTATGGGAGAATCGTGCACGAGCACGTTTTTGAGGCCGGCCGCGTCCGTAAGCAACTCTGGTATCGAGAGTTGCTTTTGCGGTAAAAATGCTCTACGCTCCTTTTTTGGAGCCTAACGCAGCATTTGTTTTAACTCTCGATACCAGAGTTAAATTTATGGTGCGGCCAGAAAAAAGCCCGCGGAGCGTTAACAGCCCTTTTACCGCCGAACTCCAAATCTAGGCCATAGTAAATAGAGAAAGGCAAATTTCTTCATTATCAAGGGTAAATGGTAACTCGTGCACATTTTAATTTTGTGTTTTATGCCTAGTTAAGGCTTTTGTGGGTTCCCTTTAGTTTGAGAGGTAACTTCATTCTTATGAGCAAGCAAAGGCTGAAGGGATTTAAAAAGTCTGTGTCAGGGTTTTTTCCCTGTTGTTTGCCATGTGCTGCTGGCAGCCATTTTACTCGCCTCTCTTCCTGACTATGGTGCATTGTGGGGGATGCTGCTCATTTCCTACACTTCCTTACTTCCTTTTATGGCCAGACTGGTGTGCATCAGCCATGTGAGACAGGATGCAGTCTCAGAATTGTGATGTCATCACTTATTATTTAAATGGCCTCTGTTCAGTATGCTTTGCCTTTGCCTTGTCTCAGACCTTTTTGTGAGAGTTTCTGTGTATTACCTGGCTGCCTGACGTCCTTCCTGGTTTCTGATCCCTGGCTTGTTCCTGACTCTGCTGTTTTCCTTGTTCCTAATTCCGGCTCGTCTGACTATTCACTTTGGCTCCTGACTTGGCTCGTCTGACTACCAGCTCTGGTTTTGACTCCTGGCTTGTTATTTGACTTGTGGACTTTTTATTATTTTTTGCTATTAATAAAGGTGTGATTATTATTGCACTTCTCGTCTCAGTCTGATTCCTGGCACCCTGACATTACGCAAAGGCCATGAATCCTGATGGTGCTAATAATCCACCTTTACCTGCCATCATTTCCAGGATGGATGAACAGGATCACCGCTTGGATCAATTTGCACTAGCCCTGCATACCCTGCTGACTCGCACTGCACATTTGGACCAAAGTGTCCCACAAGTTATGGCTGCTCCTGTTTCCGCTGCTGCACCTATGCCTACCAGGAGCATGTCCAGTTCTGCACCTCTACCTCAGCGATATGGAGGCGATCCTATTCAGTGCAGAGAGTTTTTGAGCCAGGTGGGCATTTACTTTGAGATGTTACCTCAGGCGTTTCCCTCTGACAGAGCTAAGGTGGGATTTCTCATCTTGTTACTCTCTGCCTGGGCTAATCCCTTGTGGGAGACTAATAAACCTGTGATTTCAAATTACCCTGAATTTGTGGCCTCCTTTCGAAGGGTATTTGATGATCTGGCTCGCTCCTCCTCTGCTGCTAAATGACTCATGTCCATTCAGCAAGGTACAAGATCTGTTGCTCAGTATGCTATTGAGTTCCGTACGCTTGCCGCAGAGGTAGGTTGGAACAATGAAGCCCTTGTTGCCGCCTTCTTTCTGACGCGATTAAAGATGAAGTTGCTGCCAGAGATTTACCAGAGGATCTCAAGGCATTGGTGTAATTTTTTATCCTAATTGACATCAGACTCAGAGAAAGGCCCTCTTTCAAGGAGCGCTTGCGGAAGCCTCCTGTTCCGTTGTCTCCTACGTGTTCGTTCCCACACATGCCTCCCTCTCCTCCCATGCCTCCCATGCCTCCTGGTCCCGAGTCACCAGGTACTGCTGAGCCAATGCAGTTGGGATTCACGCGTCTCTCCACGGCGGAGAGGGCCTTTAGGAGGAGGGAGTGGCTCTGCCTCTATTGTGGGTTACAGGGCCACCTTTTGAAGTCTTGTCCTACACGGCCGGGAAACGCTCACACCTAAGGTCCTGTCTGGGGCAGACCTTGGATGGTTTATCCTCATCCCCGGAACAGCTTAAGGAGAAACCTTTTGTCACGGTTTTCCTTTCCTGGGTGGACTCCTCCATAGTCACTCAGGCTCTTGTTGACTCCAGTGCTGTGGGCTATTTCATTGACAGTGCTTTTGTATCAAAGCACTCCATTCCTGTTTTGCCTCGGTCCGTTCCGCTTTCTATTGAGGCCATTGATGGCAGGCCCCTTCAGCCCGCACTCACGAAACTGCTCCGTTGTCCATGGCTGTTGGGGCTCTCCATTTTGAAACCCTCCAGTTCCAGGTGATAAACTCTCCGCATTTTCTGGTTGTTTTAGGTTATCCCTGGCTCCAAAAGCATAATCCCAGTCTCGACTGGCGTAGATCTGAAATTTTGTCGTGGTCCCCACAATGTATTTCCACTTGTCTTCAGAAACCAGTTAAAGTCTTGTGCACTTCTTCGGTATCTCAATTGCCAGAGTAGTACCGAGAGTTCCTAGACGTGTTTGACAAGGTGCATGTCGGTACGTTGCCTCCTCACCGGTCTTACGATTGTGCCATAGACCTGCAACCCGGAGCCATTCCTCCTCAGGGCCGGGTGTACCCTCTGTCTGTTGCAGAGAATTGTGCTATGGATGACTATGTTGCCGATGCTCTGTCGCGGGGAATCATCCGCAAATCCTGCTCTCCTGCAGGGGCTGGCTTCTTCTTTGTGAAGAAAAAGGGTGGCGAGTTAAGACAATGTATCGATTATAGGGGTCTTAATCGTCTTACCATTAAGAATGCTTACCCTATTCCGCTCATTACGGAACTCTTTGACCGCCTCAAGGGAGCTACGGTCTTTACTAAACTTGATTTGAGAGGAGCGTACAATCTCGTTAGGATTAAGGAGGGTCACAAATGGAAAACAGCATTTAACACCAGGAGCAGGCATTATGAGTATCTTGTAATGCCCTTTGGCCTATGTAATGCTCCTGCTGTTTTTCAGGAATTTATTAATGATGTCCTACGAAATATGTTGCAACAGTGTGTTGTGGTGTACTTAGACGACATCCTCATACACTCACCCACACTTGAAGCTCATCGTTCTGATGTTACACAGGTTCTTCAGAGACTACGTGAGAACGGCCTGTTTTGTAAACTCGAGAAATGTGAGTTCCATCAGACTCAAGTAACCTTCCTAGGTTATGTTATCTCCGTTGCAGGGTTCTCCATGGATCCTGACAAGTTATCTGCAGTTCTGCAGTGGCCTCGCCCAGTTGGTCTTCGGTCTATTCAACGTTTTTTGGGTTCGCCAATTACTATAGAAAGTTTATTAAAAACTTTTCTTCCTTGGTCAAACCTATCACAAACATGACCCTTAAAAAGAATGATCCACTTCATTGGTCACCTACTGCCATTAAGGCCTTTGATAGTCTTAAGACTGTCATTGCTGCCGCTCCAGTTCTGGCTCATCCTAACCATGTCCTGTCTTTCGTTCTTGAGGTCCATGCGTCTGAGACTGGAGTAGGTGCCCTCTTGTCTCAACGTCCTACGCCTGATGGTTCCTTGCATCCGTGTGGTTTCTTCTCTAAGAAATTGTCTCCAGCGGAGTGCAATTATGAAATTGGTGACAGGGAATTACTGGCCATAATTTTGGCACTCAAGGAATGGAGGCATCTTCTCGAGGGTACTAGCGTGCCAGTGCTCATTCTTACTGACCACAAGAATTTAACATATCTATCTGAAGCAAAACGTTTGTCGCCCCAACAGGCCAGATGGGCGCTATTTTTGACTCGGTTTAATTATGTGGTCTCCTACCTGCCTGGTAGTAAGAATGTTAGGGCTGATGCCCTCTCTTGACAATTTTCGCCTCTGTCCAAGGAGGAGTCTGTACCTACTCCTGTTATACCTCCTGACCATATTTTGGCTACCATACGTACTAATTTGACATCTCCCTTGGGGGAGGAGATCCTGGCTGCACAAACCAATGCACCTCCTGAGAAACCTTGTGGCAAGTGTTTTGTTCCTGCGAATCTTCGAACTAAACTTTTGCAAACTTACCACTATCCTAAAGCCGCAGGTCACCCAGGCAAGAACCAAATGATTTGGTCTGTCACTCGAAAATTCTGGTGGCCAGGTCTTCGTTCTGATATTGCTGCGTATGTTGCCTCCTGCTCAGTTTGTGCACAGAATAAGACTCCTCAACGTCTTCCTGTGGGTCTTCTTCAACCTATTGCTAATGGTGAGCGTCCTTGGACACATCTTTCCATGGACTTCATTGTCAAGCTCCCTGTTTCCAATGGCATTACTGTTATGCTTATGGTGGTTGACCGTTTTCTAAAATGTCACATTGCATTCCCTTGATAAAGCTGCCTACTGCTCAGGAGCTTGCTTCGATTTTTGCCAAGGAGGTCTTCCATTTACATGGGTTACCCAAGGAGATAGTGTCGGACCGGGGTAGACAGCTTGTCTCCAGATTTTGGCGTTCCTTTTGTGCTCAAATGAGGATCCAGCTTTCCTTCTCCTCGGCATATCACCCTCAATCCAATGGGGCTGCGGAAAGGTCTAATCAAGCTCTGGAACAGTTCCTCCATTGCTATGTCTCAGATCACCACAATAATTGGTCTGAACTGTTACCTTGAGCAGAGTTTGCTCGTAATAGTAATATTAATGCTTCCTCCAAGTTATCCCCGTTCATGGCGAATTATGGGTTAAACCATCCTTGTTGCCCGATTCATTCATGTTTCAGGGTATTCCAGCTTTAGAGAAGAATCTCCGGCAACTCCGTTCCACGTGGGTGCAGATTCAGGATTACCTTCATCGTTCTATCCAGCGCCAAAAGTTCCAGGCTGATCGTAGGCATCTGCCCGCACCTTCCTACCAGGTTGGTGAGAGAGTTTTGCTGTCCTCCCGCAACTTGAACCTTCGTGTGCCTTCCAATAAATTGGCTCCCTGTTATGTTGGTCCTTTTCGAATACTCCGACGGGTTAATCCTGTGGCCTACGCTCTTGACCTTCCTCCTGCTATGCGCATCTCCAATGTTTTTCATGTCTCCCTCTGGAAACCATTGGTTTGTAATCGGTTTACCACTGTGTTGCCTCGTCCCCATCCTATCTTTGTTGACAATCATGAGGAGTATGAGATCAGCAGCATTATTGACTCTCGTATGTCCAGGGCCCGTGTACAGTATTTGGTTCACTGGAGGGGCTACGGTTCGGAGGAGCGTTCTTGGGTTCCCTCCTCTGATGTTCATGCTCCCGCCCTTCTCCGTGCCTTTCATGCCCGTTTCCCCAATAAGCCTTTTGTCCTCCCATGGGGGAGGGGTCGTTGAGGGGAGGGTACTGTCAGGGTTTATTCCCTGTTAATTGCCATGTGCTGCTGGCAGTCATTTTACTAACCTCTCTTCCTGACTATGGTGCATTGTGGGGGATGCTGCTCATTCCTTTTATGGCCAGACTGGTGTGCATCATCCATATGAGACAGGATGCAGTCTCAGAATTGTGATGTCATCACTTACTATTTAAAGGGCCTCTGTTCAGTATGCTTTGCCTTTGCGTTGTCTCAGACCTGTTTGTGAGAGTTTCTGTGTATTACCTGGCTGCCTGACATCCTTCCTGGTTCCTGATCCCTGGCTTGTTCCTGACTCTGCTGTTTTCCTTGTTCCTGATTCCGGCTCATCTGACTATTCGCTTTGGCTCCTGACTCGGCTCGTCTGACTACCAGCTCTGGTTTTGACTCCTGGGTTGTTATTTGACTTGTGGACTTTTTATTATTTTTTGCTATTAATAAAGGTGTGATTATTTTTGCACTTCTCGTCTCAGTCTGATTCCTGGCACCCTGACAGTCTGGCACTTACACTATGACAGTATTTGCATCATTTTAGGGAAAGGGAATGCAGAGGGATTTTGTAGCAGGATGATGGTGTACCTGTTCTCTATGGCAAGGAACAATATATTTTATGGGTTCATAGTCATTGTTATTTTTCCAGTACCCAAGTGATGACCATTTATTGTTTATAGTAGATGCTGGTGCCTTCTGAGGTTGCAGCCCTTTTCTACATTTATTGTTTATAGTAGAAGTTGGTTCCTCCTGAGAATGCAGCCCTTGTATATGCTGGTGTCTTCTGAGAATGCAGCCCTTGTCTATGTTTATTGTTTATAGTAGATGCTGGTGTCTTCTGAGGATGCAGCCCTTGTCTATGTTTAGTGTTTATAGTAGATGCTGGTGTCTTCTGAGGATGCAGCCCTTGTCTACATTTATTGTTTATAGTAGATGCTGGTGTCTTCTAAGGATGCAGCCCCTGTCTACATTTATTGTTTATAGTAGATGCTGGTGTCTTCTGAGAATGCAGCCCTTGTCTATGTTTATTGTTTATAGTAGATGCTGGTGTCTTCTGAGGATGCAGCCCTTGTCTACATATATTGTTTATAGTAGATGCTGGTGTCTTCTGAGAATGCAGCCCTTGTCTATGTTTATTGCTTATAGTAGATGCTGGTGTCTTCTGAGGATGCAGCCCATGTCTACATTTATTGTGTATAGTAGATGCTGGTGTCTTCTGAGAATGCAGCCCTTGTCTATGTTTATTGTTTATAGTAGATGCTGGTGTCTTCTGAGGATGCAGCCCTTGTCTACATTTATTGTTTATAGTAGATGCTGGTGTCCTCTGAGAATGCAGCCCTTGTCTATGTTTATTGTTTATAGTAGATGCTGGTGTCTTCTGAGAATGCAGCCCTTGTCTACATATATTGTTTATAGTAGATGCTGGTGTCTTCTGAGAATGCAGCCCTTGTCTACATTTATTGTTTATAGTAGATGCTGGTGTCTTCTGAGAATGCAGCCCCTGTCTACATATATTGTTTATAGGAGATGCTGGTGTCTTCTGAGAATGCAGCCCTGGTCTATGTTTATTGTTTATAGTAGATGCTGGTGTCTTCTGAGGATGCAGCCCTTGTCTATGTTTATTGTTTATAGTAGATGCTGGTGTCTTCTGAGGATGCAGCCCTTGTCTACATTTATTGTTTATAGTAGATGCTGGTGTCTTCTGAGGATGCAGCCCTTGTCTACATTTATTGTTTATAGTAGATGCTGGTGTCTTCTGAGAATGCAGCCCTTGTCTATAATTATTGTTTATAGTAGATGCTGGTGTCTTCTGAGAATGCAGCCCCTGTCTACATATATTGTTTATAGTAGATGCTGGTGTCTTCTGAGAATGCAGCCCTTGTCTATGTTTATTGTTTATAGTAGATGCTGGTGTCTTCTGAGGATGCAGCCCTTGTCTATGTTTATTGTTTATAGTAGATGCTGGTGTCTTCTGCGAATGCAGCCCTTGTCTACATTTATTGTTTATAGTAGATGCTGGTGTCTTCTGAGAATGCAGCCCCTGTCTACATATATTGTTTATAGTAGATGCTGGTGTCTTCTGAGAATGCAGCCCTGGTCTATGTTTATTGTTTATAGTAGATGCTGGTGTCTTCTGAGGATGCAGCCCTTGTCTATGTTTATTGTTAATAGTAGATGCTGGTGTCTTCTGAGAATGCAGCCCTTGTCTATGTTTATTGTTTATAGTAGATGCTGGTGTCTTCTGAGGATGCAGCCCTTGTCTACATTTATTGTTTATAGTAGATGCTGGTGTCTTCTGAGGATGCAGCCCTTGTCTACATTTATTGTTTATAGTAGATGCTGGTGTCTTCTGAGAATGCAGCCCTTGTCTATGTTTATTGTTTATAGTAGATGCTGGTGTCTTCTGAGAATGCAGCCCCTGTCTACATATATTGTTTATAGTAGATGCTGGTGTCTTCTGAGAATGCAGCCCTTGTCTATGTTTATTGTTTATAGTAGATGCTGGTGTCTTCTGAGGATGCAGCCCTTGTCTATGTTTATTGTTTATAGTAGATGCTGGTGTCTTCTGAGAATGCAGCCCTTGTCTATGTTTATTGTTTATAGTAGATGCTGGTGTCTTCTGAGGATGCAGCCCTTGTCTACATTTATTGTTTATAGTAGATGCTGGTGTCTTCTGAGAATGCAGCCCTTGTCTATGTTTATTGTTTATAGTAGATGCTGGTGTCTTCTGAGGATGCAGCCCTTGTCTATGTTTATTGTTTATAGTAGATTCTGTTGTCTTCTGAGGATGCAGCCCTTGTCTATGTTTATTGTTTATAGTAGAAGCTGGTGTCTTCTGAGAATGCAGCCCTTGTCTATGTTTATTGTTTATAGTAGATGCTGGTGTCTTCTGAGAATGCAGCCCTTGTCTATGTTTATTGTTTATAGTAGATGTTGGTGTCTTCTGAGGATGCAGCCCCTGTCTACATTTATTGTTTATAGTAGATGCTGGTGTCTTCTGAGGATGCAGCCCTTGTCTACATTTATTGTTTATAGTAGATGCTGGTGTCTTCTGAGAATGCAGCCCTTGTCTATGTTTATTGTTTATAGTAGATGCTGGTGTCTTCTGAGAATGCAGCCCTTGTCTATGTTTATTGTTTATAGTAGATGCTGGTGTCTTCTGAGAATGCAGCCCCTGTCTACATATATTGTTTATAGTAGATGCTGGTGTCTTCTGAGAATGCAGCCCTTGTCTATGTTTATTGTTTATAGTAGATGCTGGTGTCTTCTGAGGATGCAGCCCTTGTCTAAGTTTATTGTTTATAGTAGATGCTGGTGTCTTCTGAGAATGCAGCCCTTGTCTATGTTTATTGTTTATAGTAGATGCTGGTGTCTTCTGAGGATGCAGCCCTTGTCTACATTTATTGTTTATAGTAGATGCTGGTGTCTTCTGAGAATGCAGCCCTTGTCTATGTTTATTGTTTATAGTAGAAGCTGGTGTCTTCTGAGAATGCAGCCCTTGTCTATGTTTATTGTTTATAGTAGATGCTGGTGTCTTCTGAGGATGCAGCCCTTGTCTATGTTTATTGTTTATAGTAGATGCTGGTGTCTTCTGAGAATGCAGCCCTTGTCTATGTTTATTGTTTATAGTAGATGCTGGTGTCTTCTGAGGATGCAGCCCTTGTCTATGTTTATTGTTTATAGTAGATGCTGGTGTCTTCTGAGGATGCAGCCCTTGTCTACATTTATTGTTTATAGTAGATGCTGGTGTCTTCTGAGAATGCAGCCCTTGTCTATGTTTATTGTTTATAGTAGATGCTGGTGTCTTCTGAGGATGCAGCCCTTGTCTATGTTTATTGTTTATAGTAGATGCTGGTGTCTTCTGAGGATGCAGCCCTTGTCTACAGTTTATTGTTTATAGTAGATGCTGGTGTCTTCTGAGGATGCAGCCCTTGTCTACATTTATTGTTTATAGTAGATGCTGGTGTCTTCTGAGGATGCAGCCCTTGTCTACATTTATTGTTTATAGTAGATGCTGGTGTCTTCTGAGGAATGCAGCCCTTGTCTACATTTATTGTTTATAGTAGATGCTGGTGTCTTCTGAGGATGCAGCCCTTGTCTACATTTATTGTTTATAGTAGATGCTGGTGTCTTCTGAGAATGCAGCCCTTGTCTATGTTTATTGTTTATAGTAGATGCTGGTGTCTTCTGAGGATGCAGCCCTTGTCTATGTTTATTGTTTATAGTAGGTTCTGGTGTCTTCTGAGGATGCAGCCCTTGTCTATGTTTATTGTTTATAGTAGAAGCTGGTGTCTTCTGAGAATGCAGCCCTTGTCTATGTTTATTGTTTATAGTAGATGCTGGTGTCTTCTGAGAATGCAGCCCTTGTCTATGTTTATAGTTTATAGTAGATGTTGGTGTCTTCTGAGGATGCAGCCCCTGTCTACATTTATTGTTTATAGTAGATGCTGGTGTCTTCTGAGGATGCAGCCCTTGTCTACATTTATTGTTTATAGTAGATGCTGGTGTCTTCTGAGAATGCAGCCCTTGTCTATGTTTATTGTTTATAGTAGATGCTGGTGTCTTCTGAGAATGCAGCCCTTGTCTATGTTTATTGTTTATAGTAGATGCTGGTGTCTTCTGAGAATGCAGCCCCTGTCTACATATATTGTTTATAGTAGATGCTGGTGTCCTCTGAGAATGCAGCCCTTGTCTATGTTTATTGTTTATAGTAGATGCTGGTGTCTTCTGAGGATGCAGCCCTTGTCTATGTTTATTGTTTATAGTAGATGCTGGTGTCTTCTGAGAATGCAGCCCTTGTCTATGTTTATTGTTTATAGTAGATGCTGGTGTCTTCTGAGGATGCAGCCCTTGTCTACATTTATTGTTTATAGTAGATGCTGGTGTCCTCTGAGAATGCAGCCCTTGTCTATGTTTATTGTTTATAGTAGATGCTGGTGTCTTCTGAGGATGCAGCCCTTGTCTATGTTTATTGTTTATAGTAGATTCTGGTGTCTTCTGAGGATGCAGCACTTGTCTATGTTTATTGTTTATAGTAGAAGCTGGTGTCTTCTGAGAATGCAGCCCTTGTCTATGTTTATTGTTTATAGAAGATGCTGGTGTCTTCTGAGGATGCAGCCCTTGTCTATGTTTATTGTTTATAGTAGATGCTGGTGTCTTCTGAGAATGCAGCCCTTGTCTATGTTTATTGTTTATAGTAGATGCTGGTGTCTTCTGAGGATGCAGCCCTTGTCTATGTTTATTGTTTATAGTAGATGCTGGTGTCTTCTGAGGATGCAGCCCTTGTCTACATTTATTGTTTATAGTAGATGCTGGTGTCTTCTGAGAATGCAGCCCTTGTCTATGTTTATTGTTTATAGTAGATGCTGGTGTCTTCTGAGGATGCAGCCCTTGTCTACATTTATTGTTTATAGTAGATGCTGGTGTCTTCTGAGAATGCAGCCCTTGTCTATGTTTATTGTTTATAGTAGATGCTGGTGTCTTCTGAGGATGCAGCCCTTGTCTACATTTATTGTTTATAGTAGATGCTGGTGTCTTCTGAGGATGCAGCCCTTGTCTACATTTATTGTTTATAGTAGATGCTGGTGTCTTCTGAGGATGCAGCCCTTGTCTACATTTATTGTTTATAGTAGATGCTGGTGTCTTCTGAGGATGCAGCCCTTGTCTACATTTATTGTTTATAGTAGATGCTGGTGTCTTCTGAGGATGCAGCACTTGTCTACATTTATTGTTTATAGTAGATGCTGGTGTCTTCTGAGAATGCAGCCCTTGTCTATGTTTATTGTTTATAGTAGATGCTGGTGTCTTCTGAGAATGCAGCCCTTGTCTATGTTTATTGTTTATAGTAGATGCTGGTGTCTTCTGAGGATGCAGCCCTTGTCTACATTTATTGTTTATAGTAGATGCTGGTGTCTTCTGAGGATGCAGCCCTTGTCTACATTTATTGTTTATAGTAGATGCTGGTGTCTTCTGAGGATGCAGCCCTTGTCTACATTTATTGTTTATAGTAGATGCTGGTGTCTTCTGAGGATGCAGCCCTTGTCTATGTTTATTGTTTATACTAGATGCTGGTGTCTTCTGAGAATGCAGCCCTTGTCTATGTTTATTGTTTATAGTAGATGCTGGTGTCTTCTGAGAATGCAGCCCTTGTCTATGTTTATTGTTTATAGTAGATGTTGGTGTCTTCTGAGGATGCAGCCCCTGTCTACATTTATTGTTTATAGTAGATGCTGGTGTCTTCTGAGGATGCAGCCCTTGTCTACATTTATTGTTTATAGTAGATGCTGGTGTCTTCTGAGGATGCAGCCCTTGTCTACATTTATTGTTTATAGTAGATGCTGGTGTCTTCTGAGAATGCAGCCCTTGTCTATGTTTATTGTTTATAGTTGATGCTGGTGTCTTCTGAGAATGCAGCCCTTGTCTATGTTTATTGTTTATAGTAGATGCTGGTGTCTTCTGAGGATGCGGCCCTTGTCTACATTTATTGTTTATAGTAGATGCTGGTGTCTTCTGAGAATGCAGCCCTTGTCTACATTTATTGTTTATAGTAGATGCTGGTGTCTTCTGAGAATGCAGCCCTTGTCTATGTTTATTGTTTATAGTAGATGCTGGTGTCTTCTGAGAATGCAGCCCTTGTCTACATTTATTGTTTATAGTAGATGCTGGTGTCTTCTGAGAATGCAGCCCTTGTCTACATTTATTGTTTATAGTAGATGCTGGTGTCTTCTGAGAATGCAGCACTTTGTCTATGTTTATTGTTTATAGTAGATGCTGGTGTCTTCTGAGAATGCAGCCCTTGTCTATGTTTATTGTTTATAGTAGATGCTGGTGTCTTCTGAGGATGCAGCCCTTGTCTATGTTTATTGTTTATAGTAGATGCTGGTGTCTTCTGAGAATGCAGCCCTTGTCTATGTTTATTGTTTATAGTAGATGCTGGTGTCTTCTGAGAATGCAGCCCTTGTCTACATTTATTGTTTATAGTAGATGCTGGTGTCTTCTGAGGATGCAGCCCTTGTCTACATTATTGTTTAATAGTAGATGCTGGTGTCTTCTGAGGATGCAGCCCTTGTCTATGTTTATTGTTTTATAGTAGATGCTGGTGTCTTCTGAGGATGCAGCCCTTGTCTACATTTATTGTTTATAGTAGATGCTGGTGTCTTCTGAGGATGCAGCCCTTGTCTACATTTATTGTTTATAGTAGATGCTGGTGTCTTCTGAGAATGCAGCCCTTGTCTATGTTTATTGTTTATAGTTGATGCTGGTGTCTTCTGAGAATGCAGCCCTTGTCTATGTTTATTGTTTATAGTAGATGCTGGTGTCTTCTGAGGATGCGGCCCTTGTCTACATTTATTGTTTATAGTAGATGCTGGTGTCTTCTGAGAATGCAGCCCTTGTCTACATTTATTGTTTATAGTAGATGCTGGTGTCTTCTGAGAATGCAGCCCTTGTCTATGTTTATTGTTTATAGTAGATGCTGGTGTCTTCTGAGAATGCAGCCCTTGTCTACATTTATTGTTTATAGTAGATGCTGGTGTCTTCTGAGAATGCAGCCCTTGTCTACATTTATTGTTTATAGTAGATGCTGGTGTCTTCTGAGAATGCAGCCCTTGTCTATGTTTATTGTTTATAGTAGATGCTGGTGTCTTCTGAGAATGCAGCCCTTGTCTATGTTTATTGTTTATAGTAGATGCTGGTGTCTTCTGAGGATGCAGCCCTTGTCTATGTTTATTGTTTATAGTAGATGCTGGTGTCTTCTGAGAATGCAGCCCTTGTCTATGTTTATTGTTTATAGTAGATGCTGGTGTCTTCTGAGAATGCAGCCCTTGTCTACATTTATTGTTTATAGTAGATGCTGGTGTCTTCTGAGGATGCAGCCCTTGTCTACATTTATTGTTTATAGTAGATGCTGGTGTCTTCTGAGGATGCAGCCCTTGTCTATGTTTATTGTTTATAGTAGATGCTGGTGTCTTCTGAGGATGCAGCCCTTGTCTACATTTATTGTTTATAGTAGATGCTGGTGTCTTCTGAGAATGCAGCCCTTGTCTACAAGCTCTGGCTCATGATAGATAAGGATGGAAGCAGAAGCACTGACGGAGTAATAAAGATTTGAGCTTATGCAGAATCAGGGTTTTGCAAAGCTAAAAAACACTTTCTGTCTGCAACATAAACGTAACTCGCCATCAACTGCAGACTAAGGGGCTTATTTATCAAAGGTCTGGCGGACCTGATCCGACAGTGCGGATCAGGTCCGCAAGACCTCGCTGAATGCCGAGAGCAATACGCTCACCGTATTCAGCATTGCACCAGCAGCTCACAAGAGCTGTGGTGCAACGCCACCCCCTGCAGACTCGCGGCCAATGGGCCGCCAGCCGGGAGGTGTCAATAAACCCGATTGTACTCGGTCGTGTTGATTTCTGGCGATTCCTCTCCGCCAGCTCAGAGCAGGCGGTCAGGGCTATGGAGCAGCGGTCTTTAGACCGCTGCTTCATAACTGCTATTGCTAGCGAGTCTGAAGAAACATGGGCCCACAAGCTCCATTCAGAGCTTGATAAATGAGCCCCAAAATATTCACATTTTATGTCTTATTCTGGACATTTTCATAGATGGATTATTAGGCACTAAATACACCATCATGCACCAGTGGTTAATACACAGGATAATCATGCACTAGTGGTTAATACACAGGCTTATCATGCACTAGTGGTTAATACACAGGCTAATCATGCACTAGTAGTTAATACACAGGCTTATCATGCACTAGTGGTTAATACACAGGCTTATCATGCACTAGTGGTTAATACACAGGCTAATCATGCACTAGTGGTTAATACACAGGCTTATCATGCACTAGTGGTTAATACACAGGCTAATCATGCACTAGTAGTTAATACACAGGGTTATCATGCACTAGTGGTTAATACACAGGCTAATCATGCACTAGTAGTTAATACACAGGCTAATCATGCACTAGTGGTTAATACACAGGCTTATCATGCACTAGTGGTTAATACACATGCTAATCATGCACTAGTGGTTAATACACAGGCTAATCATGCACTAGTGGTTAATACACAGGGTTATCATGCACTAGTGGTTAATACACAGGCTAATCATGCACTAGTAGTTAATACACAGGCTAATCATGCACTAGTGGTTAATACACAGGCTAATCATGCACTAGTGGTTAATACACAGGATAATCATGCACTAGTGGTTAATACACAGGCTAATCATGCACTAGTGGTTAATACACAGGGTTATCATGCACTAGTGGTTAATACACAGGGTTATCATGCACTAGTGGTTAATACACAGGCTAATCATGCACTAGTGGTTAATACACAGGCTAATCATGCACTAGTGGTTAATACACAGGGTTATCATGCACTAGTGGTTAATACACAGGCTAATCATGCACTAGTGGTTAATACACAGGCTAATCATGCACTAGTGGTTAATACACAAGCTAATCATGCACTAATTGTTAATACACAGGCTAATCATGCACTAGTGGTTAATACACAGGCTAATCATGCACTAGTGGTTAATACACAGGCTTATCATGCACTAGTGGTTAATACACAGGCTAATCATGCACTAGTGGTTAATACACAGGCTAATCATGCACTAGTGGTTAATACACAGGCTAATCATGCACTAGTGGTTAATACACAAGCTAATCATGCACTAGTGGTTAATACACAGGCTAATCATGCACTAGTGGTTAATACACAAGCTAATCATGCACTAGTGGTTAATACACAGGCTAATCATGCACTAGTGGTTAATACACAGGCTTATCATGCACCAGTGATTAATACACAGGCTAATCATGCACTAGTGGTTAATACACAGGCTAATCATGCACTAGTGGTTAATACACAGGGTTATCATGCACTAGTGGTTAATACACAGGCTAATCATGCACTAGTGGTTAATACACAGGATAATCATGCACTAGTGGTTAATACACAGGCTAATCATGCACTAGTGGTTAATACACAGGGTTATCATGCACTAGTGGTTAATACACAGGGTTATCATGCACTAGTGGTTAATACACAGGCTAATCATGCACTAGTGGTTAATACACAGGCTAATCATGCACTAGTGGTTAATACACAGGGTTATCATGCACTAGTGGTTAATACACAGACTAATCATGCACTAGTGGTTAATACACAGGCTAATCATGCACTAGTGGTTAATACACAGGGTTATCATGCACTAGTGGTTAATACACAGGCTAATCATGCACTAGTGGTTAATACACAGGCTAATCATGCACTAGTGGTTAATACACAAGCTAATCATGCACTAGTGGTTAATACACAGGCTAATCATGCACTAGTGGTTAATACACAGGCTAATCATGCACTAGTGGTTAATACACAGGCTTATCATGCACTAGTGGTTAATACACAGGCTAATCATGCACTAGTGGTTAATACACAGGCTAATCATGCACTAGTGGTTAATACACAGGCTTATCATGCACTAGTGGTTAATACACAGGCTAATCATGCACTAGTGGTTAATACACAGGCTAATCATGCACTAGTGGTTAATACACAGGCTAATCATGCACTAGTGGTTAATACACAGGCTAATCATGCACTAGTGGTTAATACACAAGCTAATCATGCACTAGTGGTTAATACACAGTCTAATCATGCACTAGTGGTTAATACACAAGCTAATCATGCACTAGTGGTTAATACACAGGCTAATCATGCACTAGTGGTTAATACACAGGCTTATCATGCACCAGTGATTAATACACAGGCTAATCATGCACTAGTGGTTAATACACAGGCTAATCATGCACTAGTAGTTAATACACAGGGTTCTCATGCACTAGTAGTTAATACACAGGCTAATCATGCACTAGTGGTTAATACACAGGGTTCTCATGCACTAGTAGTTAATACACAGGCTAATCATGCACTAGTGGTTAATACACAGGGTTATCATGCACTAGTGGTTAATACACAGGCTAATCATGCACTAGTGGTTAATACACAAGCTAATCATGCACTAGTGGTTAATACACAGGCTAATCATGCACTAGTGGTTAATACACAGACTAATCATGCACCAGTGGTTAATACACAGGCTAATCATGCAGTAGTGGTTAATACACAGGCTAATCATGCACTAGTGGTTAATACACAGGCTAATCATGCAGTAGTAGTTAATACACAGGCTAATCATGCAGTATTAGTTAATACACAGGCTAATCATGCATCAGTAGTTAATACACAGGCTAATCATGCACTAGTGGTTTATCATGCACTAGTGGTTAATACACAGGCTAATCATGCAGTAGTAGTTAATACACAGGCTAATCATGCAGTAGTAGTTAATACACAGGCTAATCATGCACCAGTAGTTAATACACAGGCTAATCATGCAGTAGTAGTTAATACACAGGCTAATCATGCACTAGTGGTTAATACACAGGCTAATCATGCAGTAGTAGTTAATACACAGGCTAATCATGCACTAGTGGTTAATACACAGGCTAATCATGCAGTAGTGGTTAATACACAGGCTAATCATGCACTAGTGGTTAATACACAGGCTAATCATGCACTAGTAGTTAATACACAGGCTAATCATGCACCAGTAGTTAATACACAAGCTAATCATGCACCAGTAGTTAATACACAAGCTAATCATTCAGTAGTAGTTAATACACAGGCTAATCGTGCACTAGTGGTTAATACACAGGCTAATCATGCAGTAGTAGTTAATACACAGGCTAATCATGCACTAGTGGTTAATACACAGGCTAATCATGCACTAGTAGTTAATACACAGGCTAATCATGCACCAGAAGTTAATACACAGGCTAATCATGCACTAGTGGTTAATACACAAGCTAATCATGCACCAGTAGTTAATACACAAGCTAATCATTCAGTAGTAGTTAATACACAGGCTAATCGTGCACTAGTGGTTAATACACAGGCTAATCATGCAGTAGTAGTTAATACACAGGCTAATCATGCACTAGTGGTTAATACACAGGCTAATCATGCACTAGTAGTTAATACACAGGCTAATCATGCACCAGAAGTTAATACACAGGCTAATCATGCACTAGTGGTTAATACACAGGCTAATCATGCACTAGTGGTTAATACACAGGCTTATCATGCACTAGTGGTTAATACACAGACTAATCATGCACTAGTAGTTAATACACAGGCTAATCATGCACTAGTGGTTAATACACAAGCTAATCATGCACTAGTGGTTAATACACAAGCTAATCATGCACTAGTGGTTAATACACAGGCTAATCATGCACTAGTGGTTAATACACAGGCTAATCATGCACTAGTGGTTAATACACAGGCTAATCATGCACTAGTGGTTAATACACAGACTAATCATGCACCAGTGGTTAATACACAGGCTAATCATGCACTAGTGGTTAATACACAGACTAATCATGCACTAGTGGTTAATACACAGACTAATCATGCACTAGAGGTTAATACACAAGCTAATCATGCACTAGTGTTTAATACACAGACTTATCATGCACTAGTGGTTAATACACAGACTAATCAAGCACCAGTGGTTAATACACAGGCTTATCATGCAGTAGTAGTTAATACACAGGCTAATCATGCACTAGTGGTTAATACACAAGCTAATCATGCACTAGTGGTTAATACACAGACTAATCATGCACTAGTGGTTAATACACAGGCTAATCATGCACTAGTGGTTAATACACAGGCTAATCATGCACTAGTGGTTAATACACAAGCTAATCATGCACCAGTGGTTAATACACAGACTAATCATGCACTAGTGGTTAATACACAGACTAATCATGCACTAGTGGTTAATACACAGGCTAATCATGCACTAGTGGTTAATACACAGGCTAATCATGCACTAGTGGTTAATACACAAGCTAATCATGCACCAGTGGTTAATACACAGGCTAATCATGCACTAGTGGTTAATACACAAGCTAATCATGCACCAGTGGTTAATACACAGGCTAATCATGCACTAGTGGTTAATACACAGGCTAATCATGCACTAGTGGTTAATACACAGGCTAATCATGCACTAGTGGTTAATACACAGACTAATCATGCACTAGTGGTTAATACACAAGCTAATCATGCACTAGTGTTTAATACACAGACTTATCATGCACTAGTGGTTAATACACAGACTAATCAAGCACCAGTGGTTAATACACAGGCTTATCATGCAGTAGTAGTTAATACACAGGCTAATCATGCGCTAGTGGTTAATACACAAGCTAATCATGCACTAGTGGTTAATACACAGACTAATCATGCACTAGTGGTTAATACACAGGCTAATCATGCACTAGTGGTTAATACACAGGCTAATCATGCACTAGTGGTTAATACACAAGCTAATCATGCACCAGTGGTTAATACACAGACTAATCATGCACTAGTGGTTAATACACAGGCTAATCATGCACTAGTGGTTAATACACAGGCTAATCATGCACTAGTGGTTAATACACAGGCTAATCATGCACTAGTGGTTAATATACAGGCTAATCATGCACTAGTGGTTAATACACAGACTTATCATGCACTAGTAGTTAATACACAGGCTAATCATGCACTAGTGGTTAATACACAGGCTAATCATGCACTAGTGGTTAATACACAGACTAATCATGCACTAGTGGTTAATACACAGGCTAATCATGCACTAGTGGTTAATACACAGGCTAATCATGCACTAGTGGTTAATACACAGGCTAATCATGCACTAGTGGTTAATACACAGGCTAATCATGCACTAGTGGTTAATATACAGGGTAATCATGCACCAGTGGTTAATACACAGGCTAATCATGCACTAGTGTTTAATACACAGGCTAATCATGCACCAGTGGTTAATACACAGGCTAATCATGCACTAGTGGTTAATACACAGGCTAATCATGCACCAGTGGTTAATACACAGGCTAATCATGCACTAGTGGTTAATACACAGGCTAATCATGCACTAGTGTTTAATACACAGGCTAATCATGCACCAGTGGTTAATACACAGGGTAATCATGCACTAGTGGTTAATACACAGGCTAATCATGCACTAGTGGTTAATACACGAGCTAATCATGCACCAGTGGTTAATACACAGGCTAATCATGCACTAGTGGTTAATACACAGGTTAATCATGCACTAGTGGTTAATACACAGGGTAATCATGCACTAGTGGTTAATACACAGGGTAATCATGCACTAGTGGTTAATACACAGGCTAATCATGCACAGACTTATCATGCACTAGTGGTTAATACACAGACTTATCATGCACTAGTGGTTAATACACAAGCTAATCATGCACTAGTGGTTAATACACAGGCTAATCATGCAACAGTGGTTAATATACAGGCTAATCATGCACTAGTGGTTAATACACAGGCTAATCATACACTAGTGGTTAATATACAGGCTAATCATGCACTAGTGGTTAATACACAGACTTATCATGCACTAGTGGTTAATAAACAGGCTAATCATGCACTAGTGGTTAATACACAAGCTAATCATGCACTAGTGGTTAATACACAGGCTAATCATGCACTAGTGGTTAATACACAGGCTAATCATGCACTAGTGGGTAATACACAAGCTAATCATGCACTAGTGGTTAATACACAGGCTAATCATGCACTAGTGGTTAATACACAAGCTAATCATGCACTAGTGGTTAATACACAGGCTAATCATGCACTAGTGGTTAATACACAAGCTAATCATGCACTAGTGGTTAATACACAGGCTAATCATGCACTAGTGGTTAATACACAGGCTAATCATGCACCAGTGGTTAATACACAAGCTAATCATGCACTAGTGGTTAATACACAGGCTAATCATGCACTAGTGGTTAATACACAGACTAATCATGCACTAGTGGTTAATACACAGGCTAATCATGCACTAGTGGTTAATACACAAGCTAATCATGCACTAGTGGTTAATACACAGGCAAATCATGCACTAGTGGTTAATACACAAGCTAATCATGCACTAGTGGTTAATACACAGGCTAATCATGCACTAGTGGTTAATATACAGGCTAATCATGCACTAGCGGTTAATACACAGACTAATCATGCACTAGTGGTTAATACACAGACTAATCATGCACTAGTGGTTAATACACAGGCTAATCATGCACTAGTGGTTAATATACAGGCTAATCATGCACTAGCGGTTAATACACAGACTAATCATGCACCAGTGGTTAATACACAGGCTAATCATGCACCAGTGGTTAATACACAGGCATATCATGCACTTGTGGTTAATACACAAGCTAATCATGCACTAGTGGTTAATACACAGGCTAATCATGCACTAGTGGTTAATACACAGACTAATCATGCACTAGTGGTTAATACACAGGCTAATCATGCACTAGTGGTTAATACACAGGGTAATCATGCACTAGTGGTTAATACACAGGCTAATCATGCACTAGTGGTTAATACACAGGCCAATCATGCACTAGTGGTTAATACACAGGCTAATCATGCACTAGTGGTTAATACACAGGGTAATCATGCACTAGTGGTTAATACACAGGCTAATCATGCACTAGTGGTTAATACACAGGGTAATCATGCACTAGTGGTTAATACACAGGCTAATCATGCACTAGTGGTTAATACACAGGCCAATCATGCACTAGTGGTTAATACACAGGGTAATCATGCACTAGTGGTTAATACACAGGCTAATCATGCACTAGTGGTTAATACACAGGGTAATCATGCACTAGTGGTTAATACACAGGCTAATCATGCACTAGTGGTTAATACACAGGCTAATCATGCACTAGCGGTTAATACACAGACTAATCATGCACTAGTGGTTAATACACAGGCATATCATGCACTAGTGGTTAATACACAGACTAATCATGCACTAGTGGTTAATACACAGGCTAATCATGCACTAGTGGTTAATACACAGACTTATCATGCACTAGTGGTTAATACACAGGCTAATCATGCAGTAGTGGTTAATACACAGACTTATCATGCACTAGTGGTTAATACACAGGCATATCATGCACTAGTGGTTAATACACAGGCATATCATGCACTAGTGGTTAATACACAGGCTAATCATGCACTAGTGGTTAATACACAGACTTATCATACACTAGTGGTTAATACACAGACTAATCATGCACTAGTGGTTAATACACAGGCTTATCATGCACTAGTGGTTAATACACAGACTTATCATGCACTAGTGGTTAATACACAGGCATATCATGCACTAGTGGTTAATACACAGGCTAATCATGCACTAGTGGTTAATATACAGACTAATCATGCACTAGTGGTTAATACACAGGCATATCATGCACTAGTGGTTAATACACAGGCTAATCATGCACTAGTGGTTAATACACAGGCTAATCATGCACTAGTGGTTAATACACAGGCTAATCATGCACTAGTGGTTAATATACAGACTAATCAAGCACTAGTGGTTAATACACAGGCATATCATGCACTAGTGGTTAATACACAGACTAATCATGCACTAGTGGTTAATACACAGGCTTATCATGCACTAGTGGTTAATACACAGACTTATCATGCACTAGTGGTTAATACACAGGCATATCATGCACTAGTGGTTAATATACAGACTTATCATACACTAGTGGTTAATACACAGACTAATCATGCACTAGTGGTTAATACACAGGCTAATCATGCACTAGTGGTTAATATACAGGCTAATCATGCACTAGCGGTTAATACACAGACTAATCATGCACCAGTGGTTAATACACAGGCTAATCATGCACCAGTGGTTAATACACAGGCATATCATGCACTTGTGGTTAATACACAAGCTAATCATGCACTAGTGGTTAATACACAGGCTAATCATGCACTAGTGGTTAATACACAGACTAATCATGCACTAGTGGTTAATACACAGGCTAATCATGCACTAGTGGTTAATACACAGGCTAATCATGCACCAGTGGTTAATACACAAGCTAATCATGCACTATTGGTTAATACACAGACTTATCATGCACTAGTGGTTAATACACAGGCTAATCATGCACTAGTGGTTAATACACAGGCTAATCATGCACTAGTGGTTAATACACAAGCTAATCATGCACTAGTGGTTAATACACAGACTAATCAAGCACCAGTGGTTAATACACAGGCTTATCATGCAGTAGTAGTTAATACACAGGCTAATCATGCACTAGTGGTTAATACACAGACTAATCATGCACTAGTGGTTAATACACAGGCTAATCATGCACCAGTGGTTAATACACAGACTAATCATGCACTAGTGGTTAATACACAGGCTAATCATGCACTAGTGGTTAATACACAGGCTAATCATGCACTAGTGGTTAATACACAAGCTAATCATGCACTAGTGGTTAATATACAGGCTAATCATGCACTAGTGGTTAATACACAGACTAATCATGCACTAGTGGTTAATACACAGACTAATCATGCACTAGTGGTTAATATACAGGGTAATCATGCACTAGTGGTTAATACACAGGCTAATCATGCACTAGTGGTTAATACACAGACTTATCATGCACTAGTAGTTAATACACAGGCTAATCATGCACTAGTGGTTAATACACAGGCTAATCGTGTACTAGTGGTTAATACACAGACTAATCATGCACTAGTGGTTAATACACAGGCTAATCATGCACTAGTGGTTAATACACAGGCTAATCATGCACTAGTGGTTAATACACAGGCTTATCATGCACTAGTGGTTAATACACAGGCTAATCATGCACTAGTGGTTAATACACAGGGTAATCATGCACTAGTGGTTAATACACAAGCTAATCATGCACTAGTGGTTAATACACAGACTAATCATGCACTAGTGGTTAATACACAGGCTAATCATGCACTAGTGGTTAATACACAGGCTAATCATGCACTAGTGGTTAATACACAGGCTAATCATGCACTAGTGGTTAATACACAAGCTAATCATGCACTAGTGGTTAATACACAGGCTAATCATGCACTAGTGGTTAATACACAGACTTATCATGCACTAGTAGTTAATACACAGGCTAATCATGCACTAGTGGTTAATACACAGGCTAATCGTGCACTAGTGGTTAATACACAGACTAATCATGCACTAGTGGTTAATACACAGGCTAATCATGCACTAGTGGTTAATACACAGGCTAATCATGCACCAGTGGTTAATACACAGACTAATCATGCACTAGTGGTTAATACACAGGCTAATCATGCACTAGTGGTTAATATACAGGGTAATCATGCACCAGTGGTTAATACACAGGCTAATCATGCACTAGTGTTTAATACACAGGCTAATCATGCACCAGTAGTTAATACACAAGCTAATCATGCACCAGTGATTAATACACAGGCTAATCATGCACTAGTGGTTAATACACAGGTTAATCATGCACTAGTGGTTAATACACAGGGTAATCATGCACTAGTGGTTAATACACAGGCTAATCATGCACAGACTTATCATGCACTAGTGGTTAATACACAGACTAATCATGCACCAGTGGTTAATACACAGGCTAATCATGCACTAGTGGTTAATACACAGGCTAATCATGCACTAATGGTTAATACACAGGGTAATCATGCACTAGTGGTTAATACACAGGTTAATCATGCACTAATGGTTAATACACAGGCTAATCATGCACTAGTGGTTAATACACAGGGTAATCATGCACTAGTGGTTAATACACAGGCTAATCATGCACAGACTTATCATGCACTAGTGGTTAATACACAGACTAATCATGCACCAGTGGTTAATACACAGGCTAATCATGCACTAGTGGTTAATACACAGGCATATCATGCACTAGTGGTTAATACACAGGCTAATCATGCACTAGTGGTTAATACACAGGCTAATCATGCACTAGTGGTTAATACACAGACTTATCATGCACTAGTGGTTAATACACAGACTTATCATGCACTAGTGGTTAATACACAAGCTAATCATGCACTAGTGGTTAATACACAGGCTAATCATGCAACAGTGGTTAATATACAGGCTAATCATGCACTAGTGGTTAATACACAGGCTAATCATACACTAGTGGTTAATACACAGACTTATCATGCACTAGTGGTTAATACACAGACTTATCATGCACTAGTGGTTAATAAACAGACTTATCATGCACTAGTGGTTAATACACAGACTTATCATGCACTAGTGGTTAATACACAGACTTATCATGCACTAGTGGTTAATAAACAGGCTAATCATGCACTAGTGGTTAATACACAAGCTAATCATGCACTAGTGGTTAATACACAAGCTAATCATGCACTAGTGGTTAATACACAGGCTAATCATGCACTAGTGGTTAATACACAGGCTAATCATGCACTAGTGGTTAATACACAGACTTATCATGCACTAGTGGTTAATACACAGACTTATCATGCACTAGTGGTTAATACACAAGCTAATCATGCACTAGTGGTTAATACACAGGCTAATCATGCAACAGTGGTTAATATACAGGCTAATCATGCACTAGTGGTTAATACACAGGCTAATCATACACTAGTGGTTAATATACAGGCTAATCATGCACTAGTGGTTAATACACAGACTTATCATGCACTAGTGGTTAATACACAGACTTATCATGCACTAGTGGTTAATACACAGACTTATCATGCACTAGTGGTTAATACACAGACTTATCATGCACTAGTGGTTAATAAACAGGCTAATCATGCACTAGTGGTTAATACACAAGCTAATCATGCACTAGTGGTTAATACACAAGCTAATCATGCACTAGTGGTTAATACACAGGCTAATCATGCACTAGTGGTTAATACACAGGCATATCATGCACTAGTGGTTAATACACAAGCTAATCATGCACTAGTGGTTAATACACAGGCTAATCATGCACTAGTGGTTAATACACAAGCTAATCATGCACTAGTGGTTAATATACAGGCTAATCATGCACTAGTGGTTAATACACAGACTTATCATGCACTAGTGGTTAATACACAGGCAAATCATGCACTAGTGGTTAATACACAGGATTATCATGCAGTAGTAGTTAATACACAGGCTAATCATGCACTAGTGGTTAATACACAAGCTAATCATGCACTAGTGGTTAATACACAGGCTAATCATGCACTAGTGGTTAATACACAGACTTATCATGCACTAGGGGTTAATACACAGACTTATCATGCACTAGTGGTTAATACACAGACTTATCATGCACTAGTGGTTAATACACAGACTTATCATGCACTAGTGGTTAATACACAGGCATATCATGCACTAGTGGTTAATACACAGGCTAATCATGCACTAGTGGTTAATATACAGACTAATCATGCACTAGTGGTTAATACACAGGCATATCATGCACTAGTGGTTAATACACAGGCTAATCATGCACTAGTGGTTAATATACAGACTAATCATGCACTAGTGGTTAATACACAGGCATATCATGCACTAGTGGTTAATACACAGGCTAATCATGCACTAGTGGTTAATACACAGGCTAATCATGCACTAGTGGTTAATACACAGGCTAATCATGCACTAGTGGTTAATACACAGGCTAATCATGCACTAGTGGTTAATACACAGGCTAATCATGCACTAGTGGTTAATACACAGGCTAATCATGCACTAGTGCTTAATACACAGGCTAATCATGCACTAGTGGTTAATACACAGGCTAATCATGCACTAGTGGTTAATACACAGGCTAATCATGCACTAGTGGTTAATACACAGGCTAATCATGCACTAGTGGTTAATACACAGGCTAATCATGCACTAGTGGTTAATACACAGGCTAATCATGCACTAGTGGTTAATACACAGACTAATCATGCACTAGTGGTTAATACACAGGCATATCATGCACTAGTGGTTAATATACAGACTAATCATGCACTAGTGGTTAATATACAGACTAATCATGCACTAGTGGTTAATACACAGGCATATCATGCACTAGTGGTTAATACACAGGCTAATCATGCACTAGTGGTTAATACACAGGCTAATCATGCACTAGTGGTTAATACACAAGCTAATCATGCACTAGTGGTTAATACACAGGCAAATCATGCACTAGTGGTTAATACACAAGCTAATCATGCACTAGTGGTTAATACACAGGCAAATCATGCACTAGTGGTTAATACACAGGCTAATCATGCAGTAGTAGTTAATACACAGGCTAATCATGCACCAGTGGTTAATACACAGGCAAATCATGCACCAGTGGTTAATACACAGGCATATCATGCACTAGTGGTTAATACACAGGCTAATCATGCACCAGTGGTTAATACACAGGCAAATCATGCACCAGTGGTTAATACACAGGCATATCATGCACTAGTGGTTAATACACAGGCTAATCATGCACTAGTGGTTAATACACAGACTTATCATGCACTAGTGGTTAATACACAGACTAATCATGCACTAGTGGTTAATACACAGGCTTATCATGCACTAGTGGTTAATACACAGACTTATCATGCACTAGTGGTTAATACACAGGCTAATCATGCACTAGCGGTTAATACACAGACTAATCATACACCAGTGGTTAATACACAGGCTAATCATGCACCAGTGGTTAATACACAGCCATATCATGCACTTGTGGTTAATACACAAGCTAATCATGCACTAGTGGTTAATACACAGGCTAATCATGCACCAGTGGTTAATACACAGGCTTATCATGCACTAGTGGTTAATACACAGGCTAATCATGCACTAGTGGTTAATACACAGGCTAATCATGCACCAGTGGTTAATACACAGGCTTATCATGAACTAGTGGTTAATACACAGGCTAATCATGCACTAGTGGTTAATACACAGGCTAATCATGCACCAGTGGTTAATACACAGGCAAAATATTCCAAGCTGCCAACATTATTGTTAACAGGCGGCATCGTCAAGGTGCATTTTACTAAACATCTCAAAGGCTGGCAATGCTAGCCAATAGAAAAAGCTTTCATTCTACTGGTTGATTTGAGTTTTGATTTTAAATCCAATAAAGCCAATAAGAATTCAAGGGTACCCCTATATTAAAGGGTACCTTGCATTTAAACTTCAGTGTGCGGCGGTGACCGCATAAAGAGGACGTTGGGGATGGAAGAATCGATTATAAGAATATGAAAAGTTAAGAAAACACATTGGAAGGAAGATTGATGAAGACTTCCCCAGCAGAGCGGCATCATTGAAGAAGATGGCTCAAGATGGACTGCAGTCTGGACAAAGATGGAACGCCTCCTGGATGAAGATGGACTGCAGTCTAGATAAAGATGGACCACCTCCTGGATAAAGATGGACCGCCTCCTGGATGAAGATGGACTGCAGTCAAGATAAAGATGTACCGCCTCCTGGATGAAGATGAACTGCAGTCTAGATAAAGATGGACCGCCTCCTGGATGAAGATGGACTGCAGTCAAGATAAAGATGTACCGCCTCCTGGATGAAGATGAACTGCAGTCTAGATAAAGATGGACCACCTCCTGGATGAAGATGGACTGCTGTCTAGATAAAGATGTACCGCCTCCTGGATGAAGATGGACTGCAGTCTAGATAAAGATGGACCGCCTCCTGGATGAAGATGGACTGCAGTCTAGATAAAGATGGACCACCTCCTGGATGAAGATGGACTGCAGTCAAGATAAAGATGTACCGCCTCCTGGATGAAGATGAACTGCAGTCTAGATAAAGATGGACCGCCTCCTGGATGAAGATGGACTGCTGTCTAGATAAAGATGTACCGCCTCCTGGATGAAGATGGACTGCTGTCTAGATAAAGATGGACCACCTCCTGGATGAAGATGGACTGCAGTCAAGATAAAGATGTACCGCCTCCTGGATGAAGATGGACTGCTGTCTAGATTAAGATGGACCGCTTCCTGGATGAAGATGGACTGCTGTCTAGATTAAGATGGACCGCTTCCTGGAAGAAGATGGACTGCAGTCTAGATAAAGATGGACCGCCTCCTGGATGAAGATGGACTGCAGTCAAGATAAAGATGTACCGCCTCCTGGATGAAGATGAACTGCAGTCTAGATAAAGATGGACCACCTCCTGGATGAAGATGGAATGCTGTCTAGATAAAGATGGACCGCCTCCTGGAGGAAGATGGACTGCAGTCTAGATAAATATGGACCGCCTCCTGGATGAAGATGAACTGCAGTCTAGATAAAGATGGACCGCCTCCTGGAGGAAGATGGACTGCAGTCTAGATAAAGATGGACCGCCTCCTGGATGAAGATGGACTGCAGTCTAGATAAAGATAGACCACCTCCTGGATGAAGATGGACTGCTTTCTAGATAAAGACGGACCGCCTCCTGGATGAAGATGGACTGCAGTCTAGATAAAGATGGACCACCTCCTGGATGAAGATGGACTGCAGTCTAGATAAAGATGGACCGCCTCCTGGAGGAAGATGGACTGCAGTCTAGATAAAGATGGACCGCCTCCTGGATGAAGATGGACTGCTGTCTAGATAAAGATAGACCGCCTCCTGGATGAAGATGGACTGCTGTCTAGATAAAGATGAACCGCCTCCTGGATGAAGATGGACTGCTGTCTAGATTAAGATGGACCGCTTCCTGGATGAAGATGGACTGCTGTCTAGATTAAGATGGACCGCTTCCTGGATGAAGATGGACTGCAGTCTAGATAAAGATGGACCGCCTCCTGGATGAAGATGGACTGCAGTCAAGATAAAGATGTACCGCCTCCTGGATGAAGATGAACTGCAGTCTAGATAAAGATGGACCGCCTCCTGGATGAAGATGGACTGCTGTCTAGATAAAGATGGACCACCTCCTGGATGAAGATGAACTGCAGTCTAGATAAAGATGGACCACCTCCTGGAGGAAGATGGACTGCAGTCTAGATAAAGATGGACCGCCTCCTGGATGAAGATGGACTGCAGTCTAGATAAAGATAGACCGCCTCCTGGATGAAGATGGACTGCTTTCTAGATAAAGATGGACCGCCTCCTGGATGAAGATGGACTGCAGTCTAGATAAAGATGGACCACCTCCTGGATGAAGATGGACTGCAGTCTAGATAAAGATGGACCGCCTCCTGGATGAAGATGAACTGCAGTCTAGATAAAGATGGACCGCCTCCTGGATGAAGATGGACTGCTGTCTAGATAAAGATGTACCGCCTCCTGGATGAAGATGGACTGCTGTCTAGATAAAGATGGACCGCCTCCTGGATGAAGATGGACTGCTGTCTAGATAAAGATGGACCGCCTCCTGGATGAAGATGGACTGCTGTCTAGATAAAGATGGACCGCCTCCTGGATGAAGATGGACTGCTGTCTAGATAAAGATGTACAACCTCATTGATGAAGATGGACTGCTGTCTAGATAAAGATGGACCGCCTCCTGGATGAAGATGGACTGCAGTCTAGATAAAGATGGACCACCTCCTGGATGAAGATGGACTTCAGTCTAGATAAAGATGGACCACCTCCTGGATAAAGATGGACTGCAGTCTAGATAAAGATGGACCGCCTCCTGGATGAAGATGGACTGCAGTCAAGATAAAGATGTACCGCCTCCTGGATGAAGATGAACTGCAGTCTAGATAAAGATGGACCACCTCCTGGATGAAGATGGACTGCAGTCTAGATAAAGATGGACCGCCTCCTGGATGAAGATGGACTGCAGTCTAGATAAAGATGGACCACCTCCTGGATGAAGATGGACTGCAGTCTAGATAAAGATGGACCGCCTCCTGGATGAAGATGGACTGCTTTCTAGATAAAGATGGACCGCCTCCTGGATGAAGATGGACTGCAGTCTAGATAAAGATGGACCACCTCCTGGATGAAGATGGACTGCAGTCTAGATAAAGATGGACCGCCTCCTGGATGAAGATAGACTGCAGTCAAGATAAAGATGTACCGCCTCCTGGATGAAGATGAACTGCAGTCTAGATAAAGATAGACCGCCTCCTGGATGAAGATGGACTGCAGTCTAGATAAAGATAGACCGCCTCCTGGATGAAGATGGACTGCTGTCTAGATAAAGATAGACTGCCTCCTGGATGAAGATGGACTGCTGTCTAGATTAAGATGGACCGCTTCCTGGATGAAGATGGACTGCTGTCTAGATTAAGATGGACCGCTTCCTGGATGAAGATGGACTGCAGTCTAGATAAAGATGGACCGCCTCCTGGATGAAGATAGACTGCAGTCAAGATAAAGATGGACCGCCTCCTGGATGAAGATGAACTGCAGTCTAGATAAAGATGGACCGCCTCCTGGATGAAGATGGACTGCAGTCTAGATAAAGATGGACCGCCTCCTGGATGAAGATGGACTGCAGTCTAGATAAAGATAGACCGCCTCCTGGATGAAGATGGACTGCTGTCTAGATAAAGATAGACTGCCTCCTGGATGAAGATGGACTGCTGTATAGATAAAGATGTACCGCTTCCTGGATGAAGATGGACTGCTGTCTAGATAAAGATGGACCGCCTCCTGGATGAAGATGGACTGCTGTCTAGATAAAGATGGACCGCCTCCTGGATGAAGATGGACTGCAGTCTAGATAAAGATAGACCGCCTCCTGGATGAAGATGGACTGCTGTCTAGATAAAGATAGACTGCCTCCTAGATGAAGATGGACTGCTGTCTAGATTAAGATGGACCGCCTCCTGGATGAAGATGGACTGCTGTCTAGTTAAAGATGGACCGCCTCCTGGATGAAGATGGACTGCTGTCTAGATAAAGATAGACTGCCTCCTGGATGAAGATGGACTGCTGTCTAGATAAAGATGGACCGCCTCCTGGATGAAGATGGACTGCAGTCTAGATAAAGATGGACCGCCTCCTGGATGAAGATGGACTGCAGTCTAGATAAAGATAGACCGCCTCCTGGATGAAGATGGACTGCTGTCTAGATTAAGATGGACCGCTTCCTGGATGAAGATGGACTGCTGTATAGATAAAGATGTACCGCTTCCTGGATGAAGATGGACTGCTGTCTAGATAAAGATGGACCGCCTCCTGGATGAAGATGGACTGCTGTCTAGATAAAGATGGACCGCCTCCTGGATGAAGATGGACTGCAGTCTAGATAAAGATAGACCGCCTCCTGGATGAAGATGGACTGCTGTCTAGATAAAGATAGACTGCCTCCTAGATGAAGATGGACTGCTGTCTAGATTAAGATGGACCGCCTCCTGGATGAAGATGGACTGCTGTCTAGTTAAAGATGGACCGCCTCCTGGATGAAGATGGACTGCTGTCTAGATAAAGATAGACTGCCTCCTGGATGAAGATGGACTGCTGTCTAGATAAAGATGGACCGCCTCCTGGATGAAGATGGACTGCTGTCTAGTTAAAGATGGACCGCCTCCTGGATGAAGATGGACTGCTGTCTAGATAAAGATGGACCGCCTCCTGGATGAAGATGGACTGCTGTCTAGATAAAGATAGACCGCCTCCTGGATGAAGATGGACTGCAGTCAAGATAAAGATGGACTGCCTCCTGGATGAAGATGAACTGCAGTCTAGATAAAGATGGACCGCCTCCTGGATGAAGATGGACTGCAGTCTAGATAAAGATGGACCGCCTCCTGGATGAAAATGGACTGCAGTCTAGTTAAAGATGGACCGCCTCCTGGATGAAGATGGACTGCACTCTAGATAAAGATGGACCGCCTCCTGGATGAAGATGGACTGCTGTCTAGATAAAGATAGACCGCCTCCTGGATGAAGATGGACTGCTGTCTAGATAAAGATGGACCACCTCCTGGATTAAGATGGACTGCTGTCTAGATAAAGATAGACCGCCTCCTGGATGAAGATGGACTGCTGTCTAGATAAAGATGGACCGCCTCCTGGATGAAGATGGACTGCTGTCTAGATAAAGATGTACCGCCTCCTGGATGAAGATGGACTGCTGTCTAGATAAAGATGGACCGCCTCCTGGATGAAGATGGACTGCTGTCTGCATGAAGATAAAACACCATCTGGATGAAGATGAACCGCCTCCTGGATGAAGATGGACTGCTGTCTGCATGAAGATGAAACACCATCTGGATGAAGATGAACCGCCGCCTGGATGGAGATGGACCGCTGCCTGGATGAAGAAGAGCACTGCCGGAGCAGAGCACATAGGATCCGTATTCAAATTGAGCAAATAGAAACTTTGGGGTTTAGAGTTAGTATTTTTTGGGGTGGGTTTGTTTTTTAGGATAGGGTTTTTTTCCTCAGATCTTTGTAGTTTGGAGTTTATTATAGAATATGGTTTTTATTTTATTTTTTATTAAAAAAATAACTTTTTCTGTTCTTTTCAGGGCACCTTTTTAGCCTAGTGATGTTTTAGGATAGTGTTTGCCCTTTTTTAGAATACAGATTTTTTTTTTCCCCTCACAAAAGAGCTTGATCCGCTTTAGGACAATCTCCTACCAAATTACCTTATCAGGGCAACCTTGTTTTTAGGATATGAATTTAAGAAAAGATAAATAAATGTAAAAGAGCTAAATCCCTTTAGGGCAATGCCCTACAAAATACCTTATATGGGCAATTGTTAGCTTTTTAAAATACATTTTTATGGGGGAGGTGGGGAGTTACTTTGATTTTAGAATAGTGATTTTTTATTTTAAATGTAAAAGAGCTGTAAGTCCTACAAAATGCCCTTCTCGGGTCAATTGCTAGAGTATGGGTTTAAAGGGGGTGTTAAAGGGGACTTTAGTTTTAGGATAGTTATAACTGTATTTTTTATTTTTGTAGTGTTTTTTTGTCTTTTTTTTTATTTATTTTTTTAATTTTGAGTGTTTAGTTTTTGTAACTTAGGGAGGGTTAGCTTAGACATCTGTGGGTGGTTAGCTGTTTGGTAGTTAAGTAGTGTAGGAGTAGTTTGCATTGGGGTTATGGCAGATTAGGGGTTAGTAGTCTAGCGGGGTATAGGGTTTCACCCATGTTTGTCTCGCAATCTTTTTAGTTCTGAGATTTTTCATTGTGAGGCAGGTAGTATAGGTTACAGTTAGGTATGTATTATTTGTTCTTAAACAGAAACTGTTTTTGGTTAGTCTGTGCTGTGTAGGAACACTTCAAATACGGCCCCACGCCTGCTAAAAATGCTGACAAGTGGCAATGTCAGCGGAGTTGAGCAGAAGCCGTTATCCCTACTATTTCCAAAAGCAGACACATCGCCACTCACCAGTACTTCGCAGATGCAGCCCTTTAATTTGTATATATTGACAGACCGACAGACCGAGAAGTCTGGAGAACTGAAGCATGCAGTTTTGAATATTGTGGCCAGAATGAGGTGTAAGAGCGCCCTATATGAAACCGCAAATAATATGATTAGCCAATTTATTAACTGCTGATGCATTCCATCATCCATCTATAACAATTGATGCATTCCATCATCCATCTATAACAAAGATGCATTGCAGATAATAGTGTTTATGACAGGTTCTAGGGTTGTTGGACAATACTGCAGGTCAGACTTAGGCAGTTCTGGTTCTGATACAATTTCAAAATTCTTTTCGCACTTGTTCTTTTCACATGTTGTAGGATTTGATTGTCTGGGATATATGTGTGTTATTTTGCAGAGCATAAGATTATATTTCTGTAATCAGAAGTACCATTTCTATTTGTATTTATCTGTATTGTTTGCATTGGATCCTGTTTGAATAGGTTGGGTTTTTTTTGTATTGTTGCTGTTTTTGTGTATTTTTTTCATGTTCTGCTGTATTTGCACAGGTGATTGGTTTTCGGTTTGCCTTCACAATTGCAGTGCCTCTAACTCATGTTTGTCAGTAATTATCTGTATGTGTACAGTTCTTGTGTTTAATTGTCTGCATTGTTTGCTCTCTCCGTCGCCTGGTTCCCGACCTGTCTTGGTAACTTGGTCATTTTAGTGAGATAAAGATTACCACAACACAAACACTTTTTCATCTAAATAGAAAATTACTAAATGTCAAATTTACATACATGGCAAACACCATATTAACATCCTAAGAGGTTCCATTACTTAGGGCCAGCTAATTTTACATGAATAATGTTAATAATGTTGTAGATGTGTGTGGTGTCGCCTGAGATGACCTTTAAGTCAAGACACTCTGATTGCTTAGCGATTCCTGGACTTTGTGATTAAACATTGACCTTTTTAATCTGCGTATTATACCCTTGCACTGTGTTTATGTGTATACTTCAAATTTATATTAAAATTGTGAAAATGACTGTGCTAATCTCATGATTCCTAACGTAACAAATAATAAAAAGATACCCATGAGTTGAAATCAATAATATATAAGGTGGCAATTCCTGAGTCCCACTTTCATAAAATGAGTGATATGATGTCTGATTTGCTCCAACTACCCAGAGACACATGGGTTATAGTGGTTACCTGTTTATTATTGAAGGCCTACAGGTGTTTGCTAAATACCCCACTAACTGGACATTATGCTATGCACCATGGGAAGGGCAAGTAGTTATGCTTGAAAACAACAATTTGTGGATTATACTTTATATTACAGCTTTCCAAATCTCAAAGAGGTTGACACTGAGCAACATTCATTAAGAGTTCTCTTCATACTTCCATCTTTGTCAGCCTCTATACCCCCTCTTGTCTCACTTGCTGTATAGCTACTGGCGAGGCTGGTTAGGTCAATGAAGGTAGAGAAGCTGCTGAGATTAATTAAGCTATAAAAGCTGGTGTGGCCAATAAAGCTAGAGAGACCAGTGATATCAATATAGCTAAAAAGACTGGTGAAGCTAATAAACTATAAAAATATATATAAAAAGGATGGTGAAGCCAATGACTAGTGAGGTTACTGAAGCTAATGAGACTGATAAGGGCAATAAAGCCATAGAGATTTATAAGGTCATTAAAGCTAGAGGGGCTGGTCAGGTCAACAAGGCTAGGGAGACAGGAAACAAAATTGAGGCAAGAGAGGCAGGTGAGGTAAATGAAGATAGAGAGGCAGATGAGTTAACTGAAGATAGAGAAACAGGTGAGGTAACTGAAGCTAGAGAGGCAGGTGAGGTAACTGAAGCTAGAGAGGCAGGTTAGGTAACTGAAGCTAGAGAGGCAGGTGAGGTAAATGAAGCTAGAGAGGCAGGTGAGGTAACTGAAGCTAGAGAGGAAGGTGAGGTAACTTAAGCTTAAGAGGAAGGTGAGGTAACTAAAGTTAGAGAGGCAGGTGAGGTAACTGAAGCTTGAGAGGAAGGTGAGGTAACTGAAGCTAGAGAGACAGATGAGGTAACTGAGGCTAGAAAGACAGGTTAGGTAAATGAAACTATAGAGGCAGATAAAGTAACTGAAGCTAGAGAGGCAGGTGAAGTAACTGAGGCTAGAGAGGCAGGTGAAGTAACTGAGGCTAGAGAGGCAGGTGAAGTAACTGAGGCTACAAAGGCAGGTGAGGTAACTGAAACTAGAGAGGCAAATGAGGTAACTGAAGCTAGAGAACCTGGTGTGGCAACTGGAGCTAGAGAGGCAGGTCAGGCAACTGACGCTAGAGAGGCCGGTGAGGTAATTGAAGCTAGAGAGACAGGTGAGGTAATTGAAGCTAAAGGGGAAGATGAGGTAATTGAAGTTAGAGAGGCAGGTGAGGTAACTGAAGCTAAAGAGCCTGGTGTGGTAACTGGAACTAGAGAGGTAGGTGAGGTAACAGAAGCTAGAGAGGCAGGTGAGATAATTGAAGTTAGAGAGGCAGATGAGGTAACTGAAGCTAGAGAGGCAGGTGAAGTAACTGGAACTAGAGAGGTAGGTGAGGTAACTGAAGCTAGAGAGGCAGGTGAGGTAACTGAGGTTGGCGAGGTAACTAAAGCTAGAGAGGCAGATGAGGTAAATGAATCTAGCGAGGCAGGTGAGGTAATTGAAGTTAGAGAGGCAGGTGAGGTAACTGAAGCTAGAGAGGCAGGTGAGGTAACTAAAGATAGAGAGGCAGGTGAGGTAACTGAAGCTAGAGAGACTGGTGAGGTAACTAAATATAGAGAGGCAGATGAGGTAACTGGAACTAGAGAGGCAGGTGAGGTAACTAAAGCTAGAGAAGCAGGTGAGGTAACTGAAGCTAGAGAGGCAGGTGAGGTAACTGAAGATAGAGAGACAGGTGAGGTAATTGAAGTTAGAGAGGCAGGTGAGGTAACTGAAGCTAGAGAGGCAGGTGAGGTAACTGAAGCTAGAGAGGCAGGTAAGGTAACTGAAGCTAGAGAGACAGGTGAGGTAATTGAAGTTAGAGAGGCAGGTGAGGTAACTAAAGCTAGAGAGGCAGATGAGGTAACAAAAGATAGAGAGGCTGGTGAGGAAACTAAAGATAGAGAGGCAGGTGAGGTAACTGAAGCTAGAGAGACTGGTGAGGTAACTAAAGATAGAGCGGCAGATGAGGTAACTGGAACTAGAGAGGCAGGTGAGGTAACTGAAGCAAGAGAGGCAGGTGAGGTAACTGAAGCTAGAGAGACTGGTGAGGTAACTAAAGATAGAGAGACAGGTGAGGTAATTAAAGCTAGAGAGGCAGGTGAGGTAACTGAAGCTAGAGAGGCTGGTGAGGTAACTAAAGAGAGAGAGGCAGGTGAGGTAACTGAAGCTAGAGAGGCTGGTGAGGTAACTAAAGATTGAGAGGCAGATGAGGTAACTGGAACTAGAGAGGCAGGTGAGGTAACTGAAGCTAGAGAGGCAGGTGAGGTAACTAAAGCTAGAGAAGCAGGTGCGGTAACTGAAGCTATAGAGGCAGTTGAGGTAACTTAAGTTAGAGAGGCAGGTGAGGTAACTGAAGCAATAGAGACTGATGAGGTAATTGAAGCTAGAGAGAAAGGTGAGGTAACTGAAGCTAGAGAGACTGATGAGGTAATTGAAGCTAGAGAGAAATGTGAGGTAATTGAAGCTAGGGAAACAGGTGAGGTAACTGAGGATAGAGAGGAAGGTGAGGTAACTGGAGCAAGAGTGTCTGGTGGGGTAACTGAGGCTAGAGAGGCAGGTTAGGTAACTGAAGCTAGAGAGGCAGGTGAGGTAACTGAGGCTAGAGAGGCAGGTGAGGTAACTGGAGCAAGAGTGGCTGGTGGGGTAACTGAGGCTAGAGAGGCAGTTGATGTAACTGATGCTAGAGAGACAGGTGAGGTAACTGGAGCTAGAGAGGCAGATAAGGAAACTGAAGTTAGAAAGGCAGGTGAGGTAACTGAAGCTAGAGAGACAGGTGAGGTAATTGACCCTAGAGAGGCAGGGGAGGTAATTGAAGTTAGAGAGGCAGGTAAGGTAACTAAATCTACAGAGGCAGGTGAGGTAATTGAAGCTAGAGAGACAGATGAGGTAACTGAAGCTAGAGAGGCAGGTGAGGTAACTAAAGTTAGAGAGGCAGGTGAGGTAACTGAAGCTAGAGAGGCAGGTGAGGTAACTGAAGCTAGAGAGGCAGGTGAGGTAACTAAAGTTAGAGAGGCAGGTGAGGTAACTGAAGCTAGATAGGCAGGTGAGGTAACTGAAGCTAGAGAGGCAGTCGAGGTAACTAAAGTTAGAGAGGCAGGTAAAGTAACTGAAGCTAGAGAGGCAGGTGAGGTGACTGAAGCTAGAGAGGCAGGTAAGGTAACTAAAGCTAGAGAGGCAGGTGAGGTAACTGAAGCTAGAGAGGCAGATGAGGTAACTGAAGCTAGAGAGGCAGTAGAGGTAACTGAAGCTAGAGAGGAGGGCGAGGTAACTGAAGATAGAGAGGCAGGTGAGGTAAATGAAGATAGAGAGGCAGGTGAGGTAACTGAAGATAGAGAGGCAGGTGAGGTAACTGAAGATAGAGAGGCAGGTGAAGTAACTGAAGATAGAGAGGCCGGTGAGGTAACTGAAGATAGAGAGGCAGGAGAGGTAACTGAAGATAGAGAGGCAGGTGAGTTAACTGAAGCTAGAGAGACAGGTGAGGTAACTGAAGTGCAGGTGAGGTAACTGAAGCTAGTGGGGCAGATGAGGTAACTGGAGCTAAA
The DNA here is from genome assembly GCF_027579735.1 of Bombina bombina. Classification (NCBI taxonomy): domain Eukaryota; kingdom Metazoa; phylum Chordata; class Amphibia; order Anura; family Bombinatoridae; genus Bombina; species Bombina bombina. The sequence continues at coordinate 191,045,581 of NC_069509.1, forward strand.
GAGGCAGGTGAAGTAACTGGAGATAGAGAGGCAGGTGAGGTAACTGAAGCTAGAGAGACAGGTGAGGTAACTGAAGTGCAGGTGAGGTAACTGAAGCTAGTGGGGCAGATGAGGTAACAGGAGCTAGAGAGGCAGGTGAAGTAACTGGAGCTAGAGAGGCAGGTGAGGTAACTGAAGCTAGAGAGGCAGGTGAGGTAACTGGAGCTAGAGAGGCTGGTGAGGTAACTGAAGCTAGAGAGACAGGTGAGGTAACTGAAGTGCAGGTGAGGTAACTGAAGCTAGTGGGGCAGATGAGGTAACTGAAGCTAGAGAGGCAGGAGAGGTAACTGAAGCTAGAGAGGAGGGTGAGGTAACTGAAGATAGAGAGGCAGGTGAGGTAACTGAAGATAGAGAGGCTGGTGAGGTAACTGAAGCTAGAGAGACAGATGAGGTAACTGAAGTGCAGGTGAGGTAACTGAAGCTAGTGGGGCAGGTGAGGTAACTGGAGCTAGAGAGGCAGGTTAGGTAACTGAAGCTAGAGAGGCAGGTGAGGTAACTGAGGCTAGAGAGGCAGGTGAGGTAACTGGAGCAAGAGTGGCTGGTGGGGTAACTGAGGCTAGAGAGGCAGTTGATGTAACTGATGCTAGAGAGACAGGTGAGGTAACTGGAGCTAGAGAGGCAGATAAGGAAACTGAAGTTAGAAAGGCAGGTGAGGTAACTGAAGCTAGAGAGACAGGTGAGGTAATTGACCCTAGAGAGGCAGGGGAGGTAATTGAAGTTAGAGAGGCAGGTAAGGTAACTAAATCTACAGAGGCAGGTGAGGTAATTGAAGCTAGAGAGACAGATGAGGTAACTGAAGCTAGAGAGGCAGGTGAGGTAACTAAAGTTAGAGAGGCAGGTGAGGTAACTGAAGCTAGAGAGGCAGGTGAGGTAACTGAAGCTAGAGAGGCAGGTGAGGTAACTAAAGTTAGAGAGGCAGGTGAGGTAACTGAAGCTAGATAGGCAGGTGAGGTAACTGAAGCTAGAGAGGCAGTCGAGGTAACTAAAGTTAGAGAGGCAGGTAAAGTAACTGAAGCTAGAGAGGCAGGTGAGGTGACTGAAGCTAGAGAGGCAGGTAAGGTAACTAAAGCTAGAGAGGCAGGTGAGGTAACTGAAGCTAGAGAGGCAGATGAGGTAACTGAAGCTAGAGAGGCAGTAGAGGTAACTGAAGCTAGAGAGGAGGGCGAGGTAACTGAAGATAGAGAGGCAGGTGAGGTAAATGAAGATAGAGAGGCAGGTGAGGTAACTGAAGATAGAGAGGCAGGTGAGGTAACTGAAGATAGAGAGGCAGGTGAAGTAACTGAAGATAGAGAGGCCGGTGAGGTAACTGAAGATAGAGAGGCAGGAGAGGTAACTGAAGATAGAGAGGCAGGTGAGTTAACTGAAGCTAGAGAGACAGGTGAGGTAACTGAAGTGCAGGTGAGGTAACTGAAGCTAGTGGGGCAGATGAGGTAACTGGAGCTAAAGAGGCAGGTGAAGTAACTGGAGATAGAGAGGCAGGTGAGGTAACTGAAGCTAGAGAGACAGGTGAGGTAACTGAAGTGCAGGTGAGGTAACTGAAGCTAGTGGGGCAGATGAGGTAACAGGAGCTAGAGAGGCAGGTGAAGTAACTGGAGCTAGAGAGGCAGGTGAGGTAACTGAAGCTAGAGAGGCAGGTGAGGTAACTGGAGCTAGAGAGGCTGGTGAGGTAACTGAAGCTAGAGAGACAGGTGAGGTAACTGAAGTGCAGGTGAGGTAACTGAAGCTAGTGGGGCAGATGAGGTAACTGAAGCTAGAGAGGCAGGAGAGGTAACTGAAGCTAGAGAGGAGGGTGAGGTAACTGAAGATAGAGAGGCAGGTGAGGTAACTGAAGATAGAGAGGCTGGTGAGGTAACTGAAGCTAGAGAGACAGATGAGGTAACTGAAGTGCAGGTGAGGTAACTGAAGCTAGTGGGGCAGGTGAGGTAACTGGAGCTAGAGAGGCAGGTGAAGTAACTGGAGCTAGAGAGGCAGGTGAAGTAACTGGAGCTAGAGAGGCAGGTGAGGTAGCTGAAGATAGAGAGGCAGGTGAGGTAACTGAAGCTAGAGAGACAGGTGAGGTAACTGAAGTGCAGGTGAGGTAACTGAAGCTAGTGGGGCAGATGAGGTAACTGAAGCTAGAGAGGCAGGTGACGTAACTGGAGCTAGAGAGGCAGGTGAGGTAACTGAAGCTAGAGAGACAGGTGAGGTAACTGAAGCTAGAGAGGCAGGTGAGGTAACTGGAGCTAGAGAGGCAGGTGAGGTAACTGAAGCTAGAGAGGCTGGTGAGGTAACTGAAGTGCAGGTGAGGTAACTGAAGCTAGTGGGGCAGATGAGGTAACTGGAGCTAGAGAGGCAGGTGGAGTAACTGGAGCTAGAGAGGCAGGTGAGGTAACTGAAGCTAGAGAGATAGGTGAGGTAACTGAAGCTAGAGAGGCAGGTGAGGTAACTGAAGCTAGATAGGCAGGTGAGGTAACTGAAGCTAGAGAGGCAGGTGAAGTAACTGGATCTAGAGAGACAGGTGAGGTAACTGGAGCTAGAGAGGCAGATGAGGTTACTGAAGCTAGAGAGGCAGATAAGGAAACTGAAGTTAGAGAGGCAGGGGAGGTAACTGAAGCTAGAAAGGCAGGTTAGGTAACTAAAGTTAGAGAGGCAGGTAAAGTAACTGAAGCTAGAGAGGCAGGAGAGGTGACTGAAGCGTAACTGAAGTGCAGGTGAGGTAACTGAAGTTAGTGGGGCAGATGAGGTAACTGGAGCTAGAGAGGCAGGTGAAGTAACTGGAGCTAGAGAGGCAGGTGAGGTAACTGAAGCTAGAGAGACAGGTGAGGTAACTGAAGCTAGAGAGGCAGGTGAGGTAACTGAAGCTAGAGAGACAGGTGAGGTTACTGGAGCTAGAGAGGCAGGTGAGGTAACTGAAGTGCAGGTGAGGTAAGTGAAGCTAGAAAGACAGGTGAGGTAACTGGAGCTAGAGAGGCAGGTGAGTTAACTGGAGCTAGAGAGACAGGTGAGGTTACTGGAGCTAGAGAGGCAGGTAAGGTAACTGAAGCTAGAGAAGCAGGTGAGGTAATTAACACTAGAGAGGCAGGAGAGGTAACTGAAGCTAGAGAGGAGGGCGGGGTAACTGAAGCTAGAGAGGAGGACGAGGTAACTGAAGATAGAGAGGCAGGTGAGGTAAATGAAGATAGAGAGGCAGGTGAGGTAACTGAAGCTAGAGAAGCAGGTGAGGTAACTGAAGATAGAGAGGCAGGTGAGGTAACTGAAGCTAGAGAGGCCGGTGAAGTAACTGAAGATAGAGAGGCAGGTGAGGTAACTGAAGATAGAGAGGCAGGTGAGGTAACTGAAGTGCAGGTGAGGTAACTGAAGCTAGTGGGGCAGATGAGGTAACTGAAGATAGAGAGGCAGGTGAGGTAACTGGAGCTAGAGAGACAGGTGAGGTAACTGAAGTGCAGGTGAGGTAACTGAAGCTAGTGGGGCAGATGAGGTAACTGGAGCTAGAGAGGCAGGTGAAGTAACTGGAGCTAGAGAGGCAGGTGAGGTAACTGAAGCTAGAGAGACAGGTGAGGTAACTGAAGCTAGAGAGGCAGGTGAGGTAACTGGAGCTAGAGAGGCAGGTGAGGTAACTGAAGCTAGAGAGGCTGGTGAGGTAACTGAAGTGCAGGTGAGGTAACTGAAGCTAGTGGGGCAGATGAGGTAACTGGAGCTAGAGAGGCAGGTGGAGTAACTGGAGCTAGAGAGGAAGGTGAGGTAACTGAAGCTAGAGAGACAGGTGAGGTAACTGAAGCTAGAGAGGCAGGTGAGGTAACTGAAGCTAGATAGGCAGGTGAGGTAACTGAAGCTACAGAGGCAGGTGAAGTAACTGGATCTAGAGAGACAGGTGAGGTAACTGGAGCTAGAGAGGCAGATGAGGTTACTGAAGCTAGAGAGGCAGATAAGGAAACTGAAGTTAGGGAGGCAGGGGAGGTAACTGAAGCTAGAGAGACAGGTGAGGTAACTGAAGCTAGAGAGGCAGGTGAAGTAACTGGATCTAGAGAGACAGGTGAGGTAACTGGAGCTAGAGAGGCAGATGAGGTTACTGAAGCTAGAGAGGCAGATAAGGAAACTGAAGTTAGGGAGGCAGGGGAGGTAACTGAAGCTAGAGAGACAGGTGAGGTAACTGAAGCTAGAAAGGCAGGTTAGGTAACTAAAGTTAGAGAGGCAGGTAAAGTAACTGAAGCTAGAGAGGCAGGAGAGGTGACTGAAGCGTAACTGAAGTGCAGGTGAGGTAACTGAAGCTAGTGGGGCAGATGAGGTAACTGGAGCTAGAGAGGCAGGTGAAGTAACTGGAGCTAGAGAGGCAGGTGAGGTAACTGAAGCTAGAGAGACAGGTGAGGTAACTGAAGCTAGAGAGGCAGGTGAGGTAACTGAAGCTAGAGAGACAGGTGAGGTTACTGGAGCTAGAGAGGCAGGTGAGGTAACTGAAGTGCAGGTGAGGTAAGTGAAGCTAGAAAGACAGGTGAGGTAACTGGAGCTAGAGAGGCAGGTGAGTTAACTGGAGCTAGAGAGACAGGTGAGGTTACTGGAGCTAGAGAGGCAGGTAAGGTAACTGAAGCTAGAGAAGCAGGTGAGGTAATTAACAATAGAGAGGCAGGAGAGGTAACTGAAGCTAGAGAGGAGGGCGGGGTAATTGAAGCTAGAGAGGAGGACGAAGTAACTGAAGATAGAGAGGCAGGTGAGGTAAATGAAGATAGAGAGGCAGGTGAGGTAACTGAAGCAAGAGAAGCAGGTGAGGTAACTGAAGATAGAGAGACAGGTAGGGTAACTGAAGCTAGAGAGGCCGGTGAAGTAACTGAAGATAGAGAGGCAGGTGAGGTAACTGAAGATAGAGAGGCAGGTGAGGTAACTGAAGTGCAGGTGAGGTAACTGAAGCTAGTGGGGCAGATGTGGTAACTGGAGCTAGAGAGGCAGGTGAAGTAACTGGAGCTAGAGAGGCAGGTGAGGTAACTGAAGCTAGAGAGGCAGGTGAGGTAACTGGAGCTAGAGAGGCAGGTGAGGTAACTGAAGTGCAGGTGAGGTAACTGAAGCTAGTGGGGCAGATGAGGTAACTGAAGCTAGAGAGGCAGGAGAGGTAACAAGATAGAGAGGCAGGTGAGGTAACTGAAGATAGAGAGGCTGGTGAGGTAACTGAAGCTAGAGAGACAGGTGAGGTAACTGAAATGCAGGTGAGTTAACTGAAGCTAGTGGGGCAGATGAGGTAACTGGAGCTAGAGAGGCAGGTGAAGTAACTGGAGCTAGAGAGGCAGGTGAGGTAACTGAAGATAGAGAGGCAGGTGAGGTAACTGAAGCTAGAGAGACAGGTGAGGTAACTGAAGTGCAGGTAAGGTAACTGAAGCTAGTGGGGCAGATGAGGTAACGGGAGCTAGAGAGGCAGGTGAAGTAACTGGAGCTAAAGAGGCAGGTGAGGTAACTGAAGCTAGAGAGACAGGTGAGGTAACTGAAGCTAGAGAGGCAGGTGAGGTAACTGAAGCTAGAGAGGCTGGTGAGGTAACTGAAGTGCAGGTGAGGTAACTGAAGCTAGTGGGGCAGATGAGGTAACTGGAGCTAGAGAGGCAGGTGGAGTAACTGGAGCTAGAGAGGCAGGTGAGGTAACTGAAGCTAGAGAGATAGGTGAGGTAACTGAAGCTAGAGAGGCAGGTGAGGTAACTGAAGCTAGATAGGCAGGTGAGGTAACTGAAGCTAGAGAGGCAGGTGAAGTAACTGGATCTAGAGAGACAGGTGAGGTAACTGGAGCTAGAGAGGCAGATGAGGTTACTGAAGCTAGAGAGGCAGATAAGGAAAATGAAGTTAGAGAGGCAGGGGAGGTAACTGAAGCTAGAAAGGCAGGTTAGGTAACTAAAGTTAGAGAGGCAGGTAAAGTAACTGAAGCTAGAGAGGCAGGAGAGGTGACTGAAGCGTAACTGAAGTGCAGGTGAGGTAACTGAAGTTAGTGGGGCAGATGAGGTAACTGGAGCTAGAGAGGCAGGTGAAGTAACTGGAGCTAGAGAGGCAGGTGAGGTAACTGAAGCTAGAGAGACAGGTGAGGTAACTGAAGCTAGAGAGGCAGGTGAGGTAACTGAAGCTAGAGAGGCAGGTGAGGTAACTGAAGCTAGAGAGACAGGTGAGGTAACTGAAGTGCAGGTGAGGTAACTGAAGCTAGTGGGGCAGATGAGGTAACTGGAGCTAGAGAGGCAGGTGAAGTAACTGGAGCTAGAGAGGCAGGTGAGGTAACTGAAGCTAGAGAGACAGGTGAGGTAACTGAAGCTAGAGAGGCAGTTGAGGTAACTGAAGCTAGATAAGCAGGTGAGGTGGAGCTAGAGAGGCAGGTGAAGTAACTGGATCTAGAGAGACAGGTGAGGTAACTGGATCTAGAAAGGCAGATTAGGTTACTGAAGCTAGAGAGGCAGATAAGGAAACTGAAGTTACAGAGGCAGGGGAGGTAACTGAAGCTAGAGAGACAGGTGAGGTAACTGAAGCTAGAAAGGCAGGTTAGGTAACTAAAGTTAGAGAGGCAGGTAAAGTAACTGAAGCTAGAGAGGCAGGTGAGGTGACTGAAGCGTAACTGAAGTGCAAGTGAGGTAACTGAAGCTAGTGGGGCAGATGAGGTAACTGGAGCTACAGAGGCAGTTGAAGTAACTGGAGCTAGAGAGACAGGTGAGGTAACTGAAGCTAGAGAGGCAGGTGAGGTAACTGGAGCTAGAGAGACAGGTGAGGTTACTGGAGCTAGAGAGGCAGGTGAGGTAACTGGAGCTACAGAGGCAGTTGAAGTAACTGGAGCTAGAGAGACAGGTGAGGTAACTGAAGTTAGAGAGGCAGGTGAGGTAACTGAAGCTAGAGAGACAGGTGAGGTAACTGAAGCTAGAGAGGCAGGTGAGGTAACTGAAGTGCAGGTGAGGTAACTGAAGCTAGAAAGACAGGTTAGGTAACTGGAGCTAGAGAGGCAGGTGAGGTAACTGAAGTGCAGGTGAGGTAACTGAAGCTAGAAAGACAGGTTAGGTAACTGGAGCTAGAGAGGCAGGTGAGGTAACTGGAGCTAGAGAGACAGGTGAGGTTACTGAAGCTAGAGAGGCAGGTGAGGTAACTGGAGCTAGAGAGACAGGTGAGGTAACTGAAGCTAGAGAAGCAGGTGAGGTAATTAACACTAGAGAGGCAGGTGAGGTAATTGACACTAGAGAGGCTGGTGGATCTCCCTACACAGATACAATTTCATAAACGTTGGGATGGCGGTGCAATTTTTAATGCAACAGTCATAGACCTTAAAAATCAAATAGGCTAAAAGTTACACAGGCATTGTAAGGTTTTAATATAGACCTCATCCCAAACCTAGCAATGCCTCCTTATGTGTGTATGCTTATGTTTAAGCACGTTTGTGAATGTGTGTGTGCTTATGTATATGTGTTTGTCTGTATATCTTTATGTGCACTTATATGTGTTTGTAGTTTTGTATATTTGTATGTGTTTTTGTGTGTGTGTCTTTGCATGTGTGTGTATTTGTGGTTATATATGTGTGCAGAGGCGGTGCTAGGATTGTTGACTACACAGGCAAAGACACATATTGCCACGCCCCTCTAGAGACATTATATACCCTGCCATTACTGTTTCTTAACAAAATGTTCTACTGATGTGTTAAACAGCTATAGATAACTGTTGTTTTGACTGTTCATCTGATTTATAATAATAGCTAAAATAGTTCATTTCTTCATGACATAACATACTAAAGTGGTGGCTCTGCACAACATAGCAAATCAGTGGTGGCTCTACATAATGAATCAAACAGTGGTCAGAATATATAAAGCACATGAACCTGCATGCAGGATGACCTCTTTTTCACCATTATACTTAGACTGATACTAGCACAGAACCTGTCAACCTGCAATTACCACTTGATAAATTTTAAGACTACAGAAGAACTCTGTTGTTCAGTCTGGCCCTCTGCTCTTGGGTGAGAGCAGGGCCTGTCAATCACCTGAAACAAGTGAGTTTAAGGTGATTTATCTTTGCCACCTAGGATAAGAAGCAGAAACTGCATCTTAAATTTGTGGTTACAAACTCACTCTTGCAAGCCTGAACAAATCAATTTGGTGAAGCAAACATTTGCTCTTCGTCAGTTTCATCCAATAATGTATTTAGCTGTGTATCGGATGACTTACCAAATCACAAATTTTCATATAAATATCACTGTTTAAGTATCAAACTTGTACTCAAATTATGGTCAGAATTATCACTGTTAATTGCAAATAAGCTTTTAGGCACTTACACATGTTAATAAAATTACTCTGGTCGGGGGGGTGTGTCCGGGCGGCGGCCATGACTGGTTCGCATAAACTATAAGCTCCATGCTTGTGATAGATAATCCACCAGTTATCTGCTTCTAATTCAAGATTTCACTCCTGCAATGGTGATAAGAGTAAGTGGGAACCTTTCCTGCATTGAGAGATACCTTCATCTTTGTGTTACACCCGAGTTGGAGCGCTAGACTGGACCGTTGGAAGTTAAGTTGGTGGCCTATTACTCAGGCTTCCCCCCCCCCCCCCCTGGTCATCCGGGTAGAGCAGTTTGTTATAAACTGTTGTGACTGTGCTACGCTACCATTTAAAACTAGCCCCAGACCGGCAATGATGAACCAGCAGTTCAGTGAAACCATCGCATCAGCATGGAGTCTGTGACAGCCTGGGGTGATAGCGTACAGAAGCTAATCTCAGAACATTTCCATCACCTAGAAACCCAATTACGCATGGTGATAAAACAATTACACCCAACTTACAGTCGACTTGCTTCTCCTCCACAGATATGGAGGGTAGAGAACACTAGAACTGCCGCAGCTGTGGTCACACGAACGGCCCCTACACGACTTACACAAGATGGCGATATTCTGGTCCTTATAAATAGGCCCCAGTATGTACACCCACAAGGTAATCAGAAAGCCAAGGAAGTAGCTAAGGGGAGCCATATACTGCCATCAACCCTGAAAGCCCTGAGCATAGGGGAGAAACGGTCGCCAATCTCTGCACTTCTACTAACTCACAGACCTTACCCGAGCTTTGGATATTTCATGAAGTGGAACGGAGGCCTACCAAGAGAGGAGCGACTCAGCTACAGCGGACAATACTAGTACTGAGGGGAAGGTGAACACTAATGTTGCAGAGGTTCTCCCACCTGTTGTTAAATTTTGTGATTCATTTGATTGTCGTGTCCTCTGGCACACGCTCTTTACAGAGACTGAAATAAAGCTCCTGCAACGATCCGTTGTGGGTTGATTCCTCACAATAAGATACACCAATGTCCCCGGACTGTTTCTTGTGGACATATTGGATTTATGCCCAACATTGGGTTGACGCTTTTTTCATAAGTTCTCCGTTACTGAATATTGTTTCCTAAGGTACATGTCACTACGTTATTCTCATATTCAGTTAGGGGTTGTTCATATTTATATGTTTGCTAGCCTATATAGCATTCTTATTTTAAGACAATAATATGATTAGACCTGTTATTAGTTTATATCTCCACTTACCATTGAATATATGGAGAAGCTTACAATTGAGTGGTGGTTGTTTATATATAGTTACAGGCTCATATGTTATCACCCTGCTAGCTAGGAATATACTTAGACTTGCTGTTAGTTTATGTTTCCTCTTGTCATGGGGTATAATGGGGAGCTCGCAATCAGTGGGTGTTGTTAATACTAAGTTCTTGCTAGCCTATATGTTTCTACAACGCTAGACAGTACTATGCTTAGACCCGTTATCAATCTGTACATGTATATAAATTGTTACCCCTCAAGCAGGAGATATGTAGGGCAGATGAGGGCTACCCGTATGCACCATCTATGTTTATCTATGAAGCAGATCTTATATGTGACTGTATCTTATTTATATCTCAACTAAGGTAGTTGGATGCTCTCATTTCATTGCTAGTCATTATTGATCCTACCTCTCTCGCTACTGTTAACCGCTTCTCTATAGCACTTTCTCCATGGTTAGTTTGAATAGATACCCCATTGCTTGTGGCCGAAGTAGTGGGGCCTAGGGAACATATGGCTTAACAATAGGCTGGGGGAAGTGTGCTAGTTAAAGGATGAGAGTGCAGATAATAATAGATATATAAGTCTGTTGACTGCTATCAGTTTAATCATGTGCTGAGGAGAAGGAATTACAAAAGTCATGCTAACTCCGTTAATGGTTACTCAAACCCAAGCCCACCACGCCTGGTGCCTTTTAGGTGTCTATTGGTGCACTAAGATAATTTGATACACTGTGGAAATATTAACCCCCTCTTGAGTCGATCTCCTAAGTAACCCCTATAATTCATAGTCTGCTTTATTAATTATGGGCTGACTTTGATACTTGCTGGTAATCGGATCAAGATCTAGGTGTTAGCATCCAAAGTAATAGACATGGCTAGTACCAATTTGTTAGTTTAATTACCTACTGGTAGCGCAGTCATCTAGTAACTGGCTGAGAGTCCACATTCAGCCCTTAATTATAACCCTCCAAATATTAGGTCAATAGATTTGAAGCCCAAAAGGGGCTTAGCATTTTACAGGAGGCTTCCATTGTGTATTATCCTAAAAAGATTAAAAACAGAGATTCATCATCTGGGATCCAAAAGTGGTCCCTCACGGCTTTTGATTGCCTTCTAAGCGTTATATCTTTTCTATGACCATGAGAGGTCCAAGAGTGTCCTCATAGGTTAACCTGAAGGCTGATAGTTGGAATGGGCAAAACAACTATGTCTTCTAATTTTACAATTGTCTCATATCTATGTTATGTTTTTCTGGTTTGTTTACTTTTTCTTGGACATATGAATATGATTTTTCTGTATAAACTGAACTGATATTTTTGCTTTGTATGCCCTAAATTGAATCTTAATAAAAATTACTCTGGTTATATCCTATTCTGGAGCAGAATTTGGGTATTTGAGTGCAACTTTGACTTTTAAACCATTTTGAAGGATTTAAGCACATAGTAAAATAAGGAAATATGTTTAAGAATAAATGCTCTGTTTATTTCATTTGTTTATTGCAGGTTCTGGACAAATTGTAAATTTAAACAAACACACACATAAATGCACACACATACACACTCACGCAAACACACACATACACAAATACACACACACAAACACACACATACACACACACACTCACGCAAACACACACATACACAAATACACACACATACACACTCACTCAAACACACACATACACAAATGCACACACACAAACACACACACACACACACTCACGCAAACACACACATACACACTCAAGCAAACACACACATACACAAATACACACACACATACACAAATACACCCACACACTCATGCAAACACACACATACACAAATACACACATACACACTCACGCAAACACACACATACACAAATACATACACACACATAAATGCACACACATACACACTCACGCAAACACACACATACACAAATACACACACACACATACACACTCACGCAAACACACACATACACAAATACACACACACACATACACACTCACGCAAACACACACATACACAAATACACACATACACACTCACGCAAACACACACATACACAAATACACACACACACATAAATGCACACACATACACACTCACACAAACACACACATACACAAATACACACACATACACACTCACGCAAACACACAAATACACACACACACATAAATGCACACACATACACACTCATGCAAACCCACACATACACAAATACACACACACACATAAATGCACACACATACACACTCACACAAACACACACATACACAAATACACACACACTCATGCAAACCCACACATACACAAATACACACACACACATAAATGCACACACATACACACTCACACAAACACACACATACACAAATACACACACACTCATGCAAACACACACACACATAAATGCACACACATACACACTCACGCAAACACACACATACACACTCACGCAAACACACACATACACAAATACACACACACACATACACACTCACGCAAACACACACATACACAAATACACACACACACATACACACTCACGCACACACATACACAAATACACATACACACTCACGCAAACACACATACACAAATACACACACACACATAAACACTCACGCAAACACACACATACACAAATACACACACACACATAAATGCACACACATACACACTCACGCAAACACATACATACACAAATACACACACATAAACACATATAGATAACTATTTTATCTCTAATGATAGAGAAAATAGATTTCAGCTATCACATCAAATTCTTGATTGTTAATCTTATGTATTATATTAACTATAATGGTTAATTTCTGCATGACATAACGTACCAAAGTGGTGGCTCTGCACAATGTAGCAAATCAGGGTTGGCTCTGCATAGCATAGCAAATTAGTGCTGGCTCTGCATAATTAATCAAACTGTGTTTACGATATATATAAAACACAGAAACCTGGAGGAAAGATGACCTATTTTCTTTTTTCAATTCTACCTAGACTGATACTAGCATGTCTAACAGGAAAATGTATCAAGCTGCAGAGAATCTATCCAACTGCAATTGCCACTTGTCAAAAACTGCAGAAGAGCTCTGGTGTTCAGTCCAGCCCCCTGATCTTAGGCTACGAATTGCGTGAGAGCAGGGCCTGTCAATTACCCCAAACAAGCGAGTTTGAGTTGATTTATCTCTACCATCAAGGATAATAAACAGACTGCTTTCTTAAATGTGTGTTTGCAAACTCAGGGCTCGCTTCCATTGTTAAAAATGGAGACTTAAGCTGCCGAAATGTCCGACAGCTAAAAGTAGTTTACGGCTCCATTTTAGTACCAGGTTTCCATTGAAATATGTTGCGTATTGGGTGCCGGCACTCTTTTCGTGTAGATGTAAGTTAATATTGTGTAAACGCTTCCATCTGATGTCAGATTTCTTGAAAAGCAATTGGTTGCTATGGTAACCCGACATTACACTATCAAATTTACATTTAACGTCTATGCTCCTAACCTGTGATCACCTCTAAAGAGAAACAAAAACAAAGATACACTTATTTATAATACATCATTTCTAACTATAAGCAAATACTATATTTTATTATAATTCTATTTTCCATTTTATTAATATATATAATATGTATTGCTGCCCTAGGCATAGGTCTAGTTTGAATTTTGTAGATATGTTCTTGCACATATTTTATATTTAAATACATACTGATATCTCCATAAAAAAAATAAGTGCAACTATTCCTATACATGGGACAACAATAAATATAACATATTACAATCTATTTCTACACTGAAACACTTCCATTGTTTGTAAATTTTAAATAGGACATAGTTCTCAAAAAGCTCAATTTTCCTCTTTTACACTTAGTTGAGCTGGGTGTCATTTTTCTCAATGTATTTACAGCCTCTGACAATCTGTTAACGGTTTACGCTTTCATTGGAAACCTGTAATAAGTTATCACTTAACGGCCTCTAATACTTTCTATGGGACGTGAAAATATTTCAGCAGCCAAACCTGGCTTCCGATATTGAGGTATAATGCACCATTGGAAGCAGTGGATAAACGAAATTGCTTCTAACAGCATATTTGTCTGTTTGCGACTTCTCCGAAACCTAATTGTGGCTCGATGGAAACGAGCCCTAATGGTAAAAACAATGATCTCCATTAATGTCTATGGGGATTTTTTATATTACCACCAATTTCCAAATTGTACCACCTCAATGGAAACTAGACCATAGTTTGATTTGCACAGAGCAGGAAAAGATGAAATGAACAAACGTAACATCAGTATGCAGGTACCAGTCCCCAAATCCAGAATTAATCTGAAATCCAGAGATTTTCATGAATATCTCTTAAAAAATAAAATGATTCAAAATTGCTGTTCCCCCCCTCCCCCCCCCCCCAGTAAGTTAGTCTTTGCTTGTGTCTTTGGTTTGGTTTTTAATGTTCTAAAATGCAGATAATAGATATATTTATGTATATATTAGCTTTCTGATTACAGTACTGTACTATCTTTCTGATGTACACACAAGTAATAAAATAATATAACTTTATATTGCATATATACCCTGTATTAGAACATGTAACTATTGCCTATAAGATATTCTTGTTTACACTTGGTCCTAAGCTTTCTCATTTTACAGATGAAACATATACATTTTCCGTAATCCAAACCTTTTCTGTTCCCAGGCATTCTGGGTAAAGGGTCTTGTACCTGTATTAGAATCTCTCAGGTGTGGACAGTAACTCACAGACAATTTGTGGCACCAGACAGTACATTGTTTCTGCACTCTTTGTACTTTACAATGTGAAAGTATTAAACACAATAACTTCACAGTTATTTCAAAGTACCCTGTCAGATAAATACAGTGCATCATGGGAAGTTAATATACTAACAAACAAAAAGTATTCCGACCTACAGTTATAGAAGAGGTAGGTGACCAGGAACGCTGAGCCGAGCTGTGTGACCTCAGTCACCTCTTGTGATTCATACACTGTGACTTTTTACGCAGTTTAATAAGACTGTTGTTTCAATTTCTGCTCAGTTTTATTATTTAGCTGAAGCAATTGGAAAATAATAACATGGTCAAAATAGCTATCCTTTTAAGTATATATTGTGAGCATTTATTTTCTTCATATTGGAAAATGTAGTCATTGCACAACAGCATTGCAGATTTGTTAATGCTTTTTCTCTGCAGAAAGCTGCCCAAATACATTTTTACTTTTAGTAATAAAGCAGGGAAGTTACAGTGCTGCTAGAATTTGTAGTAGCACACTGCCCTCTAGAGGAGTAGTAAAGCTCAGAGCATTTGCACAGACAGTCAAGCACTGAAATGTTTGTTTATTATTGTGCACAACATTCTGTAACTAAAGATTCACAGACAATAACAAGCCTTGGTGTGTTTTCATTGGTTTTCTAAGCATAGCAGTTAATAAATAGAGAAACTGTGTCACTGAGTAAAACAGTTTTAATTAGTCAACTATATTCTACAGTAAAAATGCAATTCCTTGTCATTAGAGCATTTTATTCTTAAACGTATTCAGTCAAAGTCGCACTCCAGGAATACCCAAATTCTGCTCCAGAGGAGGATATGAACAGAGTAATTATATTAACATGTGTTATTTGCAATTATTAGTGATAATTCTGACCATAATCTGAGTACAAGTTTGATAATTAAACAGTGAGATTTCTATGAGCCTTCATGCTTCGGACAAATGCAATTTTGCTGATTCGATGAGTCATCCGATACACAAACAGCATATACATTATTGGATGAAACGAACGAAGAACAAACGCTTTCTCCACCAAATTTATTTGTTTATTTGTCTGTACTGTGTGGCGCCAAAAAAGGTGCAGGAAGAGGCAAGAAAGGGGGAAAGGAGCTATATAATTTGGCAAATCAGCAAATTTGTTTGTAATGATGTATATGGGGTCTTACTATTCATTTGTCCAATCCTGCTATAGTATTACTAATGATTGATGTTAGGGACAGCCAATCAGGCACTAAATGTTGGATTATAGCTATACAGGCTTATCCAACCAAGCCTTAACATAGCAGAGGGAGGTGGGAGACTAGGGGAAGCTCAGACATTTTCAATCATTTTAACTAGAGCTATTGAAACTTGCAGTTGTGTGGCATATGTGCCTCTGTGAGCTCTTCATTGATTCAAATTTAATCAGTGAGCTGTATGATCTGTTAGCATTAAAAGAGCAGTTAATTTATTTTTTTAATTATATCATGTAAGATTTTTGTTAAAAATAATTGTATATACTTGCTTTTTTCAATGGAAATAACAGTAACCAATCCAAATACAATATTTGTCTGAAATAAAAGTGCACAATAAAGAAATTTAGTTGAACCAAAACCTTTGAAAACAAATCTAAAATGAATCCTTCGGAAAAAAATAATATTCGCCCTTTCAAATGTCTAATATTTATTTAACTTTTAATAAAAAACAAAAATAATGGTATTTATTACTTTGTGAATTGAGCAAGCGCAGGAGTTATTGAATGTAACACATGACTGAAATATTTAATATCTACATATAAAAGCTATCTGGGATTAGTGATGTCGCGAACCTAAAATTTTGCATTCGCGAACGGCGGATGCGAACTTCCGCAACTGTTCGCGTACGGGCGAACCGGGCAAACCGCCATAGACTTCAATAGGCAGGCAAATTTTAAAACCCACAGGGACTCTTTCTGGTCACAATAATGATGGAAAAGTTGTTTCAAGGGGACTAACACCTGGACTGTGGCATGCCGGAGGGGGATCCATGGCAAAACTCCCATGGAAAATTACATAGTTGATGCAGAGTCTGGTTTTAATCCATAAAGGGCATAAATCACCTAACATTCCTAACTTGTTTGGAATAATGTGCTTTAAAACATCAGGTATGTACACTACTGTTACACCAGATATGAGTTGCACTGGGGTGACACTGTGCCCTGGCAGGCAGGCACTTAAACGCACACGTGTGAAGGAAACTGACTGCTATTATTTAACACAGTCAAAAAAGTGTTGTTTTTTTAAAATCTACACTACTGTTACACCAGATATGAGTTGCACTGGGGTGACACTGTGCCCTGGCAGGCAGGCACTGAAACGCACACGTGTGAAGGAAACTGACTGCTATTATTTAACACAGTCAAAAAAGTGTTGTTTTTTTTAAATCTACACTACTGTTACACCAGATATGAGTTGCACTGGGGTGACACTGTGCCCTGGCAGGCAGGCACTTAAACGCACACGTGTGAAGGAAACTGACTGCTATTATTTAACACAGTCAAAAAAGTGTTGTTTTTTTTTAAAATCTACACTACTGTTACACCAGATATGAGTGGTGGCACTGGGGTGACACTGTGCCCTGGCAGGCAGGCACTGAAACGCACACGTGTGAAGGAAACTGACTGCTATTATTTAACACAGTCAAAAAAGTGTTGTTTTTTTTAAATCTACACTACTGTTACACCAGATATGAGTTGCACTGGGTTGACACTGTGCCCTGGCAGGCAGGCACTGAAACGCACACGTGTGAAGGAAACTGACTGCTATTATTTAACACAGTCAAAAAAGTGTTGTTTTTTTTAAATCTACACTACTGTTACACCAGATATGAGTTGCACTGGGGTGACACTGTGCCCTGGCAGGCAGGCACTTAAACGCACACGTGTGAAGGAAACTGACTGCTATTATTTAACACAGTCAAAAAAGTGTTGTTTTTTTTTAAATCTACACTACTGTTACACCAGATATGAGTGGTGGCACTGGGCAGACCTAAAAAGGGCTTTTTGGGGTGCTGTCCTTACAGCAAAGATCAGATGAGTCCTTAAGGACTGTAGTGGACACTGAATACACTAGCCTAGCTATAGATTTCCCTACTAAATCAGCAGCAGCTACACTGTCCTTCCTCTCACTAACAATGCAGCTTCCGAATGAATCTAAAATGGATGCTGTCCAGGAGGTCAGAGGGTCTGGGAGGGAGGGTCTGCTGCTGATTGGCTGGAATGTGCCTGCTGACTGTGAGGTACAGGGTCAAAGTATTACTCAATGATGATGAATAGGGGGCGGATCGAACATTGCATATGGTCGCCCGCCACGGCGAACGCGAACATGCTATGTTCGCCGGGAACTATTCGCCGGCGAACAATTCGCGACATCACTATCTGGGATATATTTATTAGTTTACAGGTTATTAACTAAGGCCTAGATTTGGAGTTTGGCGTTAGCCGTGAAAACCAGCGTTAGAGGCTCCTAACGCTGGTTTTGGCCGCCCGCTGGTATTTGGAGTCAGTGATTAAAGGGTCTAACGCTCCCTTTTCAGCCGCGACTTTTCCATACCGCAGATCCCCTTACGTCAATTGCGTATCCTATCTTTTCAATGGGATCTTCCTAACGCCGGTATTTAGAGTCGTTTCTGAAGTGAGCGTTAGAGCTCTAACGACAATACTCCAGCCGCAGGAAAATAGCAGTAGTTAAGAGCTTTCTGGGCTAACGCCGGTTCATAAAGCTCTTAACTACTGTACTCTAAAGTACACTAACACCCATAAACTACCTATGTACCCCTAAACCGAGCTCCCCCCACATCGCCGCCACTCGATTAAAATTTTTTAACCCCTAATCTGCCGACCGCCACCTACGTTATACTTATGTACCCCTAATCTGCTGCCCCTAACCCCGCCGACCCCTGTATTACATTTATTAACCCCTAACCTGCCCCCCACAACGTCGCCGCCAGCTACTTAAAATAATTAACCCCTAATCTTCCGACCGCAAAGCGCCGCCACCTACGTTATCCCTATGTACCCCTAATCTGCTGCCCCTAACACCGCCGACCCCTATATTATATTTATTAACCCCTAATCTTCCCCCCTCAACGTCGCCGACACCTGCCTACACTTATTAACCCCTAATCTGCCGAGCGGACCTGAGCGCTACTATAATAAAGTTATTAACCCCTAATCCGCCTCACTAACCCTATCATAAATAGTATTAACCCCTAATCTGCCCTCCCTAACATCGCCGACACCTAACTTCAATTATTAACCCCTAATCTGACGACCGGAGCTCACCGCTACTATAATAAATGGATTAACCCCTAAAGCTAAGTCTAACCCTAACACTAACACCCCCCTAAATTAAATATAATTTAAATCTAACGAAATAAATTAACTCTTATTAAATAAATTATTCCTATTTAAAGCTAAATACTTACCTGTAAAATACATCCTAATATAGCTACAATATAAATTATAATTATATTGTAGCTATTTTAGGATTTATATTTAGTTTACAGGCAACTTGGTAATTATTTTAACCAGGTACAATAGCTATTAAATAGTTAAGAACTATTTAATAGTTACCTAGTTAAAATAATAACAAATTTACCTGTAAAATAAATCCTAACCTAAGATATAATTAAACCTAACACTACACTATCAATAAATTAATTAAATAAACTACCTACAATTACCTACAATTAACCTAACACTACACTATCAATAAATTAATTAAACACAATTCCTACAAATAAATACAATTAAATAAACTAGCTAAAGTACAAAAAATAAAAAAGAACTAAGTTACAAAAAATAAAAAAATATTTACAAACATAAGAAAAATATTACAACAATTTTAAACTAATTACACCTACTCTAAGCCCCCAATAAAATAACAAAGCCCCCCAAAATAAAAAATTCCCTACCCTATTCTAAATTAAAAAAGGTAAAAGCTCTTTTACCTTACCAGCCCTGAACAGGGCCCTTTGCGGGGCATGCCCCAAGAATTTCAGCTCTTTTGCCTGTAAAAAAAAACATACAATACCCCCCCCCCAACATTACAACCCACCACCCACATACCCCTAATCTAACCCAAACCCCCCTTAAATAAACCTAACACTAAGCCCCTGAAGATCTTCCTACCTTGTCTTCACCATCCAGGTTCACCGATCCGTCCTGAAGAGCTCCTCCGATGTCCTGATCCAAGCCCAAGCGGGGGGCTGAAGAGGTCCATGATCCGGTCAAAGTCTTCATCCAAGCGGGTTAGAAGAGGATCTTCCATCCGATTGAAGTCTTCATCCAGGCGGCATCTTCTATGGTCTTCTATCCGGAGCGAAGCGGCAGGATCCTGAAGACCTCCAGCGCGGAACATCCATCCGGCCCGACGACTGAACGACGAATGACTGTTCCTTTAAGGGACGTCATCCAAGATGGCGTCCCTCGAATTCCGATTGGCTGATAGGATTCTATCAGCCAATCGGAATTAAGGTAGGAATTTTCTGATTGGCTGATGGAATCAGCCAATCAGAATCAAGTTCAATCCGATTGGCTGATCCAATCAGCCTATCAGATTGAGCTCGCATTCTATTGGCTGATCGGAACAGCCAATAGAATGCGAGCTCAATCTGATTGGCTGATTGGATCAGCCAATCGGATTGAACTTGATTCTGATTGGCTGATTCCATCAGCCAATCAGAAAATTCCTTCCTTAATTCCGATTGGCTGATAGAATCCTATCAGCCAATCGGAATTCGAGGGACGCCATCTTGGATGACGTCCCTTAAAGGAACAGTCATTCGTCGTTCAGTCGTCGGGCCGGATGGATGTTCCGCGCTGGAGGTCTTCAGGATCCTGCCGCTTCGCTCCGGATAGAAGACCATAGAAGATGCCGCCTGGATGAAGACTTCAATCGGATGGAAGATCCTCTTCTGCCCCGCTTGGATGAAGACTTTGACCGGATCATGGACCTCTTCAGCCCCCCGCTTGGGCTTGGATCAGGACATCGGAGGAGCTCTTCAGGACGGATCGGTGAACCTGGATGGTGAAGACAAGGTAGGAAGATCTTCAGGGGCTTAGTGTTAGGTTTATTTAAGGGGGGTTTGGGTTAGATTAGGGGTATGTGGGTGGTGGGTTGTAATGTTGGGGGGGGGTATTGTATGTTTTTTTTTACAGGCAAAAGAGCTGAAATTCTTGGGGCATGCCCCGCAAAGGGCCCTGTTCAGGGCTGGTAAGGTAAAAGAGCTTTTACCTTTTTTAATTTAGAATAGGGTAGGGAATTTTTTATTTTGGGGGGCTTTGTTATTTTATTAGGGGGCTTAGAGTAGGTGTAATTAGTTTAAAATTGTTGTAATATTTTTCTTATGTTTGTAAATATTTTTTTATTTTTTGTAACTTAGTTCTTTTTTATTTTTTGTACTTTAGCTAGTTTATTTAATTGTATTTATTTGTAGGAATTGTGTTTAATTAATTTATTGATAGTGTAGTGTTAGGTTAATTGTAGGTAATTGTAGGTAGTTTATTTAATTAATTTATTGATAGGGTAGTGTTAGGTTTAATTATATCTTAGGTTAGGATTTATTTTACAGGTAAATTTGTTATTATTTTAACTAGGTAACTATTAAATAGCTATTGTACCTGGTTAAAATAATTACCAAGTTGCCTGTAAAATAAATATAAATCCTAAAATAGCTATAATATAATTATAATTTATGTTGTAGCTATATTAGGGTTTATTTTACAGGTAAGTATTTAGCTTTAAATAGGAATAATTTATTTAATAAGAGTTAATTTATTTCGTTAGATTTAAATTATATTTAATTTAGGGGGGTGTTAGTGTTAGGGTTAGACTTAGCTTTAGGGGTTAATCCATTTATTATAGTAGCGGTGAGCTCCGGTCGTCAGATTAGGGGTTAATAATTGAAGTTAGGTGTCGGCGATGTTAGGGAGGGCAGATTAGGGGTTAATACTATTTATGATAGGGTTAGTGAGGCGGATTAGGGGTTAATAACTTTATTATAGTAGCGCTCAGGTCCGCTCGGCAGATTAGGGGTTAATAAGTGTAGGCAGGTGTCGGCGACGTTGAGGGGGGCAGATTAGGGGTTAATAAATATAATATAGGGGTCGGCGGTGTTAGGGGCAGCAGATTAGGGGTACATAGGGATAACGTAGGTGGCGGCGCTTTGCGGTCGGAAGATTAGGGGTTAATTATTTTAAGTAGCTGGCGGCGACGTTGTGGGGGGCAGGTTAGGGGTTAATAAATGTAATACAGGGGTCGGCGGGGTTAGGGGCAGCAGATTAGGGGTACATAAGTATAACGTAGGTTGTGGCGGTTTACGGAGCGGCAGATTAGGGGTTAAAAAAAATATGCAGGGGTCAGCGATAGCGGGAGCGGCAGATTAGGGGTTAATAAGTGTAAGGTTAGGGGTGTTTAGACTCGGGGTACATGTTAGAGTGTTAGGTGCAGACGTAGGAAGTGTTTCCCCATAGGAAACAATGGGGCTGCGTTAGGAGCTGAACGCTGCTTTTTTGCAGGTGTTAGGTTTTTTTTCAGCTCAAACAGCCCCATTGTTTCCTATGGGGATATCGTGCACGAGCACGTTTTTGAGGCTGGCCGCGTCCGTAAGCAACTCTGGTATCGAGAGTTGCATTTGCGGTAAAAATGCTCTACGCTCCTTTTTTGGAGCCTAACGCAGCATTTGTTTGAACTCTCGATACCAGAGTTAATTTTATGCTGCGGCCAGAAAAAAGCCCGCGGAGCGTTAACAGCCCATCTACCGCCAAACTCCAAATCTAGGCCTAAGAAATTACAGTAATCACTGTACTTTTGAAGTGTCTAATATTTATTAATTAATGCGTTTCTAAGGGAATTGATGAAGGTTTGTGCACATTGTTTTTTTAAGATGGCCAAATGATTATTAAAAAAAGGTTCTCCACCAGTCTGTTCTGAAAGTTCTGTGCAGTTTCTTCAAAGTAAAGGGGACATTTTGTATTTATGCATCACATTGTAAAATATCTGCATACAAAATAAATGTTGTTTTTTGATAGAACAATATGCAATATGTTTTGCATTCCCAGCATATACCCTTTGAAAACTGCTCATTTTTTCAGTGTTATTTTGAGTAGCTCTTGAGTACAATCACTTTACAGGCGCACATTAGCCCTACAGCCATACTCCTTGACTTTCCTCTCTGAATTAACTCTGAAACAGTTACTACATTAAAAATCACTTACTATCTCCTTGTTCAAACTCAGTACTTTGTAATCTGTGTGTCTCACTTCCTCGTAGACTAAGGGTGTCCTCACCATTACCTATATCATAATTTGTATCCCTCTAATTTATAGGATAATACCATTTCATTTTCTATATAGACTCCAAACTGGATCCTTATGAAATCTGTCTTTTAGGCCCCGATTCTATAATATTCACCTGTCAAGACGGTTTTCCACTCCAACATGCGTAGGGGCAGCCCTCATGAAATTCTATTAAAAAATGGGGTTGTCCCTGCGAGTGGTGAGATGTCTCCCTTACAAATAATGAGAGCTCTCTGCTCGGTAAAAGTTCACAATAGAGGGCGAAGTACAGAGGGGGAAACCGGTGTGTTTTAAAAGATGAATATTACACTTAATACAAATCAAATTATGCTTCTTTCAGTGCACTTTACCTTAAATTTGCTGTAATTCTCGTATGCATAGGTTTTCTTTTCAGAATATTTATAATAATTTGTTTTGAGTATTTTGGTAAAAAAAAAACAGTTAAAACTGTAGTGCGAAAATGTTTATAGAATTACCCTGGAGTTTGAGAGAAAATTTCATATACGCCCCTGGATCATCCATGTTCAGCCTATTTTATGGAAAAACAATAATTACACTTTTAAGTACAAATTTCTCATTTTTGTTTTTTTTATGCAAATCCAGTGTACTTAAATTACGATTTACACTGTGCATAGTAAATATAATTTATTTCAGTGTAATTTACCTACAAATTATACATTTTTGATTTTAGGTGAACAATTTTGTTTCAAATTTTCTACATCTTTACTAATTTTCCCTGTTTTTTGTGTGTGAATGGTTCATTTATTCGTTTTGTAAGATTTTTAAATTAAAAATGTTATTGTGCACTTTAGTAATGTCTGCATCTCCTTCCCATACAAAAACGCAGTATATGCCCATTAATAACACACCCAGTTTTCATGGTAAAAAGTGTCTTTATAGAATTCCATCAGGGAATTAGAAGGACTAACAGCATTCTTATAGAATCTCACTTGCCCAGGGAATTAGAAGGACTGACAGCATTCTTATAGAATCTGACTTGCCCAGGGAATTAGAAGGACTGACAGCATTCTTATAGAATCTCACTTGCCCAGGGAATTAGAAGGACTGACAGTATTCTTATAGAATCTCACTTGCCCAGGGAATTAGAAGGGCTGACAGCATTCTTATAGAATCTCACCTGCCCGGGGAATTAGAAGGACTGACAGCATTCTTATAGAATCTCACTTGCCCAGGGAATTAGAAGGACTGACAGCATTCTTATAGAATCTCACCTGCCCTGGGAATTAGAAGGACTGACAGCATTCTTATAGAATCTCACTTGCCCAGGGAATTAGAAGGGCTGACAGCATTCTTTTAGAATCTCACCTGCCCGGGGAATTAGAAGGACTGACAGCATTCTTATAGAATCTCACTTGCCCAGGGAATTAGAAGGACTGACAGCATTCTTATAGAATCTCACTTGCCCAGGGAATTAGAAGGACTGACAGCATTATTATAGAATCTCCCCTGCCCAAGGAATTAGAAGGGCTGGCAGCATTCTTATAGAATCTCCCCTTCCCAAGGAATTAGAAGGGCTGGCAGCATTCTTATAGAATCTCACTTGCCCAGGGAATTAGAAGGACTGACAGCATTCTTATAGAATCTCACTTGCCCAGGGAATTAGAAGGACTGACAGCATTCTTATAGAATCACACTTGCCCAGGGAATTAGAAGGGTTGACAGCATTCTTATAGAATCTCACTTGCCCAGGGAATTAGAAGGGTTGACAGCATTCTTATAGAATCTCACTTGCCCAGGGAATTAGAAGGACTGACAGCATTCTTATAGAATCTCACTTGCCCAGGGAATTAGAAGGACTGACAGTATTCTTATAGAATCTCACTTGCTCAGGGAATTAGAAGGACTGACAGCATTCTTATAGAATCTCACTTGCCCAGGGAATTAGAAGGACTGGCAGCATTCTTATAGAATCTCACTTGCCCAGGGAATTAGAAGGACTGACAGCATTCTTATAGAATCTCACTTGCCCAGGGAATTAGAAGGACTGCCAGCATTCTTATAGAATCTCACCTGCCCAGGGAATTAGGACTGACAGCATTCTTATAGAATCTCAATTGCCCAGGGAATTAGAAGGACTGACAGCATTCTTATAGAATCTCACTTGCCCAGGGAATTAGAAGGGCTGGCAGCATTCTTATAGAATATCACTTGCCCAGGGAATTAGAAGGACTGACAGCATTCTTATAGAATCTCGCTTGCCCAGAAAATTAGAAGGACTGACAGCATTCTTATAGAATCTCAATTGCCCAGGGAATTAGAAGGACTGACAGCATTCTTATAGAATCTCACTTGCCCAGGGAATTAGAAGGGCTGGCAGCATTCTTATAGAATATCACTTGCCCAGGGAATTAGAAGGACTGACAGCATTCTTATAGAATCTCGCTTGCCCAGAAAATTAGAAGGACTGACAGCATTCTTATAGAATCTCACAATCTCCCCTGCCCAAGGAATTAGAAGGGCTGGCAGCATTCTTATAGAATCCCAGTTGCCCAGGGAATTAGAAGGGCTGGCAGAATTCTTATAGAATCTCACTTGCCCAGGGAATTAGAAGGGCTGGCAGCATTCTTATAGAATCTCACCTGCCCTGGGAATTAGAAGGACTGACAGCATTCTTATAGAATCTCACTTGCCCAGGGAATTAGAAGGACTGACAGCATTCTTATAGAATCTCACTTGCCCAGGGAATTAGAAGGACTGACAGCATTATTATAGAATCTGACTTGCCCAGGGAATTAGAAGGACTGACAGCATTCTTATAGAATCTCACTTGCCCAGGGAATTAGAAGGACTGACAGTATTCTTATAGAATCTCACTTGCCCAGGGAATTAGAAGGGCTGACAGCATTCTTATAGAATCTCACCTGCCCGGGGAATTAGAAGGACTGACAGCATTCTTATAGAATCTCACTTGCCCAGGGAATTAGAAGGACTGACAGCATTCTTAAGGAATCTCACCTGCCCTGGGAATTAGAAGGACTGACAGCATTCTTATAGAATCTCACTTGCCCAGGGAATTAGAAGGACTGACAGCATTCTTATAGAATCTCACTTGCCCAGGGAATTAGAAGGACTGACAGCATTATTATAGAATCTCCCCTGCCCAAGGAATTAGAAGGGCTGGCAGCATTCTTATAGAATCTCCCCTGCCCAAGGAATTAGAAGGGCTGACAGCATTCTTATAGAATCTCACTTGCCCAGGGAATTAGAAGGACTGACAGCATTCTTATAGAATCTCACTTGCCCAGGGAATTAGAAGGACTGACAGCATTCTTATAGAATCACACTTGCCCAGGGAATTAGAAGGGTTGACAGCATTCTTATAGAATCTCACTTGCCCAGGGAATTAGAAGGGTTGACAGCATTCTTATAGAATCTCACTTGCCCAGGGAATTAGAAGGACTGACAGCATTCTTATAGAATCTCACTTGCCCAGGGAATTAGAAGGACTGACAGTATTCTTATAGAATCTCACTTGCTCAGGGAATTAGAAGGACTGAAAGCATTCTTATAGAATCTCACTTGCTCAGGGAATTAGAAGGACTGGCAGCATTCTTATAGAATCTCACTTGCCCAGGGAATTAGAAGGACTGACAGCATTCTTATAGAATCTCACTTGCCCAGGGAATTAGAAGGACTGCCAGCATTCTTATAGAATCTCACCTGCCCAGGGAATTAGGACTGACAGCATTCTTATAGAATCTCAATTGCCCAGGGAATTAGAAGGACTGACAGCATTCTTATAGAATCTCACTTGCCCAGGGAATTAGAAGGGCTGGCAGCATTCTTATAGAATATCACTTGCCCAGGGAATTAGAAGGACTGACAGCATTCTTATAGAATCTCGCTTGCCCAGAAAATTAGAAGGACTGACAGCATTCTTATAGAATCTCACAATCTCCCCTGCCCAAGGAATTAGAAGGGCTGGCAGCATTCTTATAGAATCCCAGTTGCCCAGGGAATTAGAAGGGCTGGCAGAATTCTTATAGAATCTCACTTGCCCAGGGAATTAGAAGGGCTGGCAGCATTCTTATAGAATCTCACCTGCCCTGGGAATTAGAAGGACTGACAGCATTCTTATCGAATCTCACTTGCCCAGGGAATTATAAGGGCTGGCAGCATTCTTATAGAATCTCACTTGCCCAGATAATTAAAAGGACTGGCAGCATTATTATAGAATCTCACCTGCCCAGGGAATTAGAAGGGCTGGCAGCATTCTTATAGAATCACACCTGCCCAGGGAATTAGAAGGGCTGGCAGCATTATTATAGAATCTCACCTGCCTAGGGAATTAGAAGGACTGACAGCATTCTTATAGAATCTCACTTGCCCAGGGAATTAGAAGGACTGACAGCATTCTTATATAATCTCACTTGCCCAGGGAATTAAAAGGACTGGCAGCATTATTATAGAATCTCACTTGCCCAGGGAATTAGAAGGACTGACAGAATTCTTATAGAATCTCATTTGCCCAGGGAATTAGAAGGACTGAAAGCATTCTTATAGAATCTCACTTGCCCAGGGAATTAGAAGGACTGGCAGCATTCTTATAGAATCTCACTTGCCCAGGGTATTAGAAGGGCTGGCACCATTCTTATAGAATCTCACTTGCCCAGAAAATTAGAAGGGCTGGCAGCATTCTTATAGCATCTCACTTGCCCAGGGTATTAGAAGGACTGACAGCATTTTTATAGAATCTCAGTTGCCCAGGGTATTAGAAGGACTGACGGCATTCTTATAGAATCTCACTTGCCCATGGAATTAGAAGGGTTAACATCATTCATATAGAATCTCACTTGGCCAGGGAATTTGAAGGACTGGCAGCATTCTTATAGAATCTCACTTGCCCAGGGAATTAGAAAGGCTGGTAGCATTATTATAGAATCTCACTTGCCCAGTGCAATAGAAGGACTGACAGCATTCTTATAGAATCTCACTTGCCCAGGGAATTAGAAGGACTGACAGCATTCTTATAGAATCTCACTTGCCCAGGGAATTAGAAGGACTAACAGCATTCTTATAGAATCTCACTTGCCCAGGGAATTAGAAGGACTGACAGCATTCTTATAGAATTTCACTTGCTCAGGGAATTAGAAGGACTGACAGCATTCTTATAGAATCTCACATGCCCAGGGAATTAGAAGGACTGGCAGCATTCTTATAGAATCTCACCTGCCCTGGGAATTAGAAGGACTGACAGCATTCTTATAGAATCTCACTTGCCCAGGGAATTAGAAGGGCTGGCAGCATTCTTATAGAATCTCACCTGCCCTGGGAATTAGAAGGACTGACAGCATTCTTATCGAATCTCACTTGCCCAGGGAATTATAAGGGCTGGCAGCATTCTTATAGAATCTCACTTGCCCAGATAATTAAAAGGACTGGCAGCATTATTATAGAATCTCACCTGCCCAGGGAATTAGAAGGGCTGGCAGCATTCTTATAGAATCACACCTGCCCAGGGAATTAGAAGGGCTGGCAGCATTCTTATAGAATCTCACTTGCCCAGGGTATAAGAAGGACTGACAGCATTCTTATAGAATCTCACTTGCCCAGGGTATTAGAAGGACTGACAGCATTCTTATAGAATCTCACTTGCCCAGGGTATTAGAAGGACTGACAGCATTCTTATAGAATCTCACTTGCCCAGGGTATTAGAAGGACTGACAGCATTCTTATAGAATCTCACTTGCCCAGAAAATAAGAAGGGCTGGCAGCATTCTTATAGCATCTCACTTGCCCAGGGAATTAGAAGAACTGGCAACATTCTTATAGAATCTCACTTGCCCAGGGTATTAGAAGGACTGACAGCATTCTTATAGAATCTCACTTGCCCAGGGTATAAGAAGGACTGACAGCATTCTTATAGAATCTCACTTGCCCAGGGTATTAGAAGGACTGACAGCATTCTTATAGAATCTCACTTGCCCAGGGAATTAGAAGGGTTGGCAGCATTCTTATAGAATCACACTTGCCCAGGGATTTAGAAGGACTGGCAGCATTCTTATAGAATCTCACTTGCCCAGGGAATTAGAAGGGCTGACAGCATTCTTATAGAATCTCACATGCCCAGGGAATTAGAAGGGTTGACAGCATTCTTATAGAATCTCACTTGCCCAGGGAATTAGAAGGGCTGACAGCATTTTATAGAATCTCACCTGCCCAGGGAATTAGAAGGGCTGACAGCATTCTTATAGAATCTCACTTGCCCAGGGATTTAGAAGGACTGGCAGCATTCTTATAGAATCTCACTTGCCCATGGAATTAGAAGGGCTGACAGCATTCTTATAGAATCTCACTTGCCCAGGGAATTAGAAGGGCTGACAGCATTCTTATAGAATCTCACTTGCCCATGGAATTAGAAGGGTTGACAGCATTCTTATAGAATCTCACTTGCCCATGGAATTTCAACTCGCACATCAGGGTATTACATATACTGTGCCGTTAGATGCTAAACTGGCGTAAGTAGGACAAACTGGCGATCTTCTGAAATACACATTTTAGTCGTCGAAAGTAACTTACGCCAGTATTTTATCCATGGAAAGTGTCAATAAAGAGTAGCTTTATGCAAATTAGGCTAACACTCGTAAAAATGAACCGCGATTTCATATAAAAATGCGACACATAATTATGCTATTCAAAATTCATATATAAACCCATAGATAAAGAGATGAAGGTAATACAATTATGATTTCCCATTGTTCTCTCCTCCAAGTATTGTTGATTGTTTTGAGAAGAAATTTAAAGTAAATAAGCAAGTATATGTGCACAATGTGATAAAGTACCTACAAACTCAATCCATTTGATTATGTTGTGGCTTCAAACTATTTGAAATATACAACTAAACCTTAAAAAACCAATATCATAGTATACTGTCCCTTTAACCTTGAGATGCTGCTTAAATGTATGTGTTTGTTAAGGCTTCCAGGGAGTTACGTTGCTTTTTTAGTCAGTGCAAGGGTTGCTGCGCCTGCAATATGTGGCAAGATGAGAATGAAGTAAATTTTCTCAATTGTGCGCGCGTAAAAGTCCTTACGCTGTATATTGGATACCAAATTGCGCTGCTGTTCTATGTTAGTCTATGGGTAAAAAAAATATGTCCGAAGGGTGAAATATACGCACGTAACTTGTATGCTATGCCGTATATGTAATACCAAAATCGCGTAAAATCTGGTGGCGGAGTCCTGGGAGCAGCCGTTAGCGTGTTCAGAGCTCTGTGAAGCAGAGGAGCGGAATAGTACAGCTCTCTAGTGCGCTAAAGATATTTTATTCACTTGCAGCTTTTGAACATCTAAATTTGTTTAAAGAAAACAAATATAAAAGTTTAGCTAATATTAAGAATTTGTTTTGTTTTAAATTAAATAAATCCTGGATAGCACAGGCAATGAATATTTGTGGAAACTAACAGCTAGATTACGAGTTTTGCGTTATGAGTGAAAAAGCTTCATAACGCTGCTTTTTTCACTACCGCTGGTATTACGAGTTTTGCAGGTATATCTGTACCGCACACTTTTTTAGCCGTAACGCAACGTAACTACTGCAGCTTTCAAAAAGTCCTTTTTCAATGGGACTTCCATAGCGCCGGTATTACGAGTTTGCCTGTCCAGGCCAAAAAGTGACCGGTACAGCCTATAACTACAAGATCCGTACCGTAAACTGAAAAGTCAGTAGTTACAAAGTTGTAGCATAAAACTCATAACTAAAGTGTTACAAAGTACACTAACACCCATAAACTACCTATTAACCCCTAAACCGAGGCCCTCCCACATCGCAAACACTAAAATAAAATTATTAACCCCTAATCTGTCGCTCCCGACATCGCCGCCACTATAATAAACATATTAACCCCTAAACCGCCGAACTCCCGCATCGCAAACACTAGTTAAATATTATTAACCCCTAATCTGCAGTCCCTAACATCGCCGCAACCCACATTACTGTTATTAGCCCCTAATCTGCTGCCCCCAAAAATTGTGCAACTATACTAAAATTATTAACCCCTAAACCTAACCCTAAGTCTAACCCTAACACCAACTAACTTTAACATAATTAAAATAAATCTTAATAAAAATTACAATTAATACCTAAATAATTCCTATTTAAAACTAAATACTTACCTATAAAATAAAATCTAAGCTAGCTACAATATAACTAATAGTTACATTGTGTCTATCTTAGGTTTTATTTTTATTTCACAGGTAAGTTTGTATTTATTTTAACTAGGTAGACTAGTTAGTAAATAGTTATTAACTATTTACTAACTACCTAGTTAAAATAAATACAAATTTACCTGTAAAATAAAACATAACCTGTCTTACACTAACACCTAACCTTACACTAAAATTAAATCAATTACATTAATTAAATACAATTAACTAAATTACAAATAAAAATACACAACCAAACCCCCCAAATAAAATCCTACCTAAAAAAACCTAAGCTCCCCATTGCCCTGAAAAGGGCATTTGGATAGGTATTGCCCTTAAAAAGGACATTTAGCACTTTTTCAGCCCAAAACCTAAGCTAAAAATAAAACCCACCCAATAAACCCTTAAAAAACCTAACACTAACCCCTGAAGATCCACTTACAGTTTTTGAAGACCGGACATCCATCCTCAACGAAGCCGGGAGAAGTCTTCATCCAAGCAAGCAGAAGTCCTCAATGAAGCCGGGAGAAGTCTTCATCCAAGCGGCAAGAAGTGGTTCTCCAGGCGGGCAGAAGTCTTCATCCAGACGACACGGAGCGGCTCCATCTTCAAGACATCCGGCGCGGAGCATCCTCTTCTTTCGACGGCTACTGAAGAATGAAGGTTCCTTTAAGGGATGTCATCCAAGATGGCATCTCTTGAATTCCGATTGGCTGATAGAATTCTATCAGCCAATCGGAATTAAAGTTGAAAAAATCCTATTGGCTGATACAATCAGCCAATAGGATTGAGCTCGCATTCTATTGGCTATTGGAGCCAATAGGATTCTATTGGCTATTGGAGCCAATAGGATTTTTCAATTTTAATTCTGATTGGCTGATAGAATTCTATCAAAAACTGCAAGTGGATCTTCGGGGGTTAGGTTTTTTTAAGGGTTTATTGGGTGGGTTTTATTTTTAGCTTAGGGTTTGGGCAATGCCCATCCAAATGCCCTTTTCAGGGCAATGGGGAGTGTAGTTTTTTTTAGATAGGATTTTATTTGGGGGGTTTGGTTGTGTGGGTGGTGGGTTTTACTGTTGGGGGGTTTTACTGTTGGGGGGTTGTTTGTATTTTTTTTACAGGTAAAAGAGCTGATTACTTTGGGGCAATGCCCCGCAAAAGGCCCTTTTAAGGGCTATTGGCAGTGTAGTTTAGGATAGGGGTTTTTTATTTTTTATTTTGTGTAATTTAGTGTTTTTTGTTTTTTTGTAATTTAGTTAATTGTATTTAATTAATCTAATTGATTTAATTTTATTGTAATGTTAGGTGTAAGTGTAAGACTGGTTATGTTTTATTTTACATTTAAGTTTGTATTTATTTTAATTTAAATTCTTTTTATTGAGTAGAGACTGTAAATAAACAACATCAATGACATGGCATAGAAAAAAAACATTGAAACTTATAGAAATCTTACAGATAATGCATAAAAATACAGACTCTGAATTTTCTTAAGGAGGGGGGAGAGAAATTAACAGGGTATAATTGAAAAATTTCAATTAACAACAATTTACGTTCACACGTGTGTCCAGTCTCAGAGGGTGAGTTAAATTATTTGTAGCTATGGGTGTTATCTTCCAAAATTTAATATATTTCAGCCAAACTATATCCTCGTTTTGCCGGTATTTTTGTTGCTGTGCTAAAGGGAATGTATATTTTTAATATATTCATCCCATATTGCTTGAAGCATTATGAAGCTTTCCGTATTTCCCTTTTTATATAGAGAGTATTCCTCTAGTTCTAACAACTCAGTGACTTTGTCCCTCCACTTTGCTATTGTAGGCACCTCTTTTTGTTTCCAGGATTTTGCTATCAGCATTTTGACACTGTTGGTAAATATGCGAAATAAGGGCAAGAGATGTTTGGAGGGTAATTTGAAAGATTTGTTCAAGAGCCAGATCAGAGGATCTGGTGGGATAGTTATTTTTAGAATTTGCTCTATCTCATGAATAATTTCGTACCAGTAATGGTTTAAGCGCGAACACCACCACCACATGTGTCCCATACCGCTCCCTACATGTCCGCATCTCCAACATCTATTGCTTACTTTGGGGTATGAACGGTGAAGTCGTCTAGGGGTTAGATACCAGCAATGCAAAATTTTGTAATTCGTTTCTATGATAGAGGCTGAAGTAGAGGATTTTTTTGTATTTATAAATATGTTGGTCGCAGTCTGTGGGAGAATAATTGTGCCTAATTCTCGTTCCCACATCTCTACTGAGTGTGGAAGATTGCCTGGGGGTGGTTGAGTGATAAGTTTATATAAGATGGAGAGGGTGTGTTTAATTGGGGAGCTCATAAGGAATAATTTCTCCAGATTAGTTGGTGGACGAACCATGTTGCTTTTATGTTTATGGGTATTTATGTAATTATGCAATCTTCTATAGGAATACCAATTTTTCGCCCAGTCAAAGCCTTTGTCAATTAATTGTTCTTGTGGGCATATTGTTTCATTGTTGGTTACTTGGTAGATATTAAGGTCTCGGGGTGTCGGATTCATGGTGTCTGAATGAGGTAGTGTTGAGATTGAGAATTCAGTGTTGTGTAGGAGTGAGGTCAATGGCCCCGGACTGGAAGATAGGTATGGATAGTGCAGTGAGGTTGAAGTCCATTGGGATACAGTTTCTTTTGTAATTGGGTTGGTTATCAGTCTGGTTTTTTCAGTAAAATCGGGTCTCCAACATAAGTTATTCAGTGGTATGTCTGGGCCTAAGTATTGTTCAAGTCTCACCCACCTCCGCTGAGTCTCACCTACCCTCCAATCCAGAATCCTCTGTAGGAATATGGAGCTTCTGTAAGCCTCCAGGTTGGGCATCCCTAAACCCCCATGAGCTCGTGGCAAAAGCATAGTGGTCTTATTTATTCTAGGTATTTTCCTTTGCCACACGTATGAGCTAAATAAATTGTGTATCTGGGAGAGGTATCTAGTAGGCAACATGATTGGGATCGCTTCCATTATATAGAGGAGTCTAGGGAAGATATTCATCTTTAGCGTGTTAATGCGTCCCCACCAGGTTAGTTTTTTTGATCCACAGGAAGACAGGTCTCTCATTATTAGTGATTTGATTGGAAGGTAATTTACCTGGAATATCTTATCAAAGTCGTCGGGTAGATATACCCCTAAATATTTCATCGACCCTTTGCACCATTTATAAGGGCAGTTGTTTTTGATTGAGTTAATTGAACTATCTTGTAAGTTGAAACTTAGTATTTCAGATTTGTTCTGGTTTATCAAGAAGTTCGTTAGGTTCTGAAAAATAGAGAATTCCTTCATTAACTGGGGTATAGATTTTTCTGGATTGGTGAGGGTGAGAAGGATGTCATCAGCATATAGAGATAGTTTAAAAGTTTCCTGACCAATTGTAATTCCGGTTATTTCATGGTTGTTTCTAATTTTCGTGGCCAATGTTTCTATGAAAAGCGCAAAAAGTAAGGGAGACAGTGGGCAGCCCTGACGTGTACCGTTCTTTATCTCTATGGGGTTTGATAACGTGCCATTAACTGCAATGCGGGCACCGGGTGATGTGTACAGTGCTAATATACGCTTTATTGTGGTAGGGCTAAGGCCGAATGTCTCTAGGGAGGCTTTCAAGAATGACCAATTGACCCGGTCGAAGGCCTTTTCAGCATCTGTTGATACTATTACTGAAGGGATTTTAGAAGTGGTAATGTGCCAAATTAAGTGAATGTTTCGGACTGTGTTATCTTTTGCCTCTCGGCCGGGTACAAAGCCCACCTGATCATTATGTATAAGAGTGGGGAGGAATTTATTTAATCGGTTTGCAATTATTTTCGCGAAGATCTTAATATCTGTGTTGATGAGTGAGATTGGGCGGTAGTTTGTTATTTGGTCAGATGGTTTGTTGGGTTTCAGAAGTACTGAAATGTGAGCTTGGAGTGAGGTCGGGGAGAACCCTTCATTTTGGTCTATGCTTTGATAATATCTCAGTAAGAAGGGGGAAAGGATTTCTTTAAATTGCTTATAGTATGAGTTACCGAAACCATCTGGGCCTGGGGCCTTCCCTGAGGGGAGAGATGAGATAGCGTCAAGAAGCTCTTCGTCAGAGAATGGTAAATCTAATTCATCGCTCTGGTCTTTGGTAAGTTTGGGCAACGCTAAGGAGGAGAGATAGTTTGATATTTCTTCAGGGTTAGGGTCAGTAGTGTTATTTCTGATATTGTATAGTTTATCATAGTATTCTTTGAATGCTTGTGTGATATCAGCGGTAGTAGAGTGTAAGGTACCGTTATTACCACGGACCTTCATTACATAATGTCTGTTTGTTTTATGTTTTAGCTGGCGCGCAAGCAATCTCCCCTGTTTATTGGCACCTTCATAGTACATCTTTCTGAGGAAAAGGGCCTTTCTTTTAGCCTCTTCGCCCAAGAAAAGCGTAAGCTGGTTTCTTTTATGTGTAATGCTATCTAGTAGTGAGGTACTAGTTGGATGTTTTTTATGGATATCTTGTAGTTTCGCGATGTCCTCTAAGAGGGAGTTAAGATAATTGTTCTGTTGTTTGTGTTTGGCGGCTTTTAGAGCGATGAGTTCACCTCTGAGTACGCATTTGTGTGCATTCCAGATGTGTTGGATGTCTATGTCTGGGGTATCATTTCTTTGGAAGTAGTCGGTTAGTGATTTCTGAACCTGGACAAAAATCAGGGGATCCCTAAGGAGAGAGTCGTCAAATCTCCAGCCAGCGTTACAGGGCCTAGAGGTAGGCCATTTAAGTCGGCAACTAATTTTGGAGTGATCTGACCAGGTGATACTATGAATGTCAGTGGAAATTATATGTGATAAGCTGGTAACGTCTAGGAAGAAGTAATCGATTCTTGTGTACAGGTGGTGCGGGTGTGAGTAGAACGTGTAATCTTTTGAGTCCGGGTGCTGGAGACGCCAAGTATCGTGCAATGTTAACTGTGAGAGGGATAGTTTAACTTGTTTTAACGTCTTATTGGGCACCGAAGACGTACCTGTGGAGCAGTCAAGGGTAGGGTCGAGTGCGAGATTGAAATCTCCTCCCAGTACTATACTGCCCTTGGATACTTCTAGGATCTTTTTGTTGAGGTGGAGAAAAAAGGGGGCTGGGTCTACATTAGGGGCATAAATATTTACTAGCGTTATAAGTTTGTGAAATAAGGAGCCAACTACAATAATGTATCTTCCTTCTTTATCTTTATGTATTGAATGTGCATGGAAGGGTACTTTTTTATTTATTAGGATCCCCACGCCATTATGTTTAGTGGTATTAGATGAAAGATAAACCTCCCCAAATTTTTTAAGGCTCACTTTGGGTTCCGAACCTCGTTTAAAGTGGGTTTCCTGTATGAATAGGATATCTGTCTTTACCCTCTTGTAGTCCCTTAGAGCTAAAGAGCGTTTATTCGGGCTGTTAAGGCCTTTTACGTTATGGGAGATAAAATTAATTGTCGTCAGTGTGTTATCCATTTTGTTGTGTTGGAGAGGACTATAGCAGCGTACAATTTAACATAATAACACCTCAGTTCTGAGACTGGACCAGTACAGTAACAAAAACATATATCAATAACACGTGTAAGAATTTTTTTTGAACATGAACAAATAAAATAATTTTTAAACAAAACAAGTACTTGAAGTGTATGAGGCATGCTTCGATACACCTAACAGTAAGGGGGAGAGACGTCATTCAGCATACTCTCAACTTAGCTGTATATTATTTACATTGGGAGGTAGACAGCATTTTTATAAATTTCTAAACAATCCTATTGGTGATCATCATTTTATCTGATGAGTCAGGCTATCGGGGTACTATGCAATATTTTAAGAGTGAGATAGTGTGAGGGGCTGGAAGGGAATTTTGTTTCATCAGGATCTCTTTGGGCATATTATCCAGTAATGTATACCTGGATCCTTGGGGGCGGTAGTGATAGGGTCCTTTCGGTATGACCAAAAAATTGGTAGATACAGTTGCTATCAGATTTAAGTTTTAAATTATGTGTATGCGTTGTCTACACCTCCCTTTATTGGCAGGGAACTAGACTCATTTTTAAACTTATACCTGCTATTATTTTGCATAGTTAAACAATTCTAACAAACATAGTTATTTGCAACACATATATTACATAACTTTAGACAACATATTACCACACTGCTTTCTGCCTGTCCAATTTCTGTAAACAAGGTTGACTGTTGGTAGAATATGCAGGCGGCAACTGGGTAATGTAGGTAATTGGGAATGGCCTAGTAATTAGGCGAGAAGTCTTAATGTGGCCCCCACTCTGATCAGGTATGAAGTGTCATTAAAGGTTTGCCCATTGAGTAGCAAGCAAGTTTATTATCTCATGTAGGAGGTAGTCTGTCCTCAGGATGTTGGGGGTTTGTCTTCCTTCTCTTCGGTTGAACTCTTTGCCAATGAGGACGTTGTTCCCTTGGATGCATAGTGCCAGGATCCGTAGGTTGTGAGGGGATGTTGATAACTTCCTCTGCTGGCGGATTAAAGTTCATGTTAAGAGTCCTTGAAATATGGTCTAGATCATTGTAGTCCTTATATATTATCTGGGATCCTTCATGGTGTATGATCAAGCTAAAGGGGAAGCCCCATCGGTATTTTATATGGTGTTCCTGGAGTTTGCTTGTGATATATTTAATTTCTTTGCGTCTCTGGATTGTATAAGGGCTGAGATCTTGGTAAATTTGTAGTGAGTGGCCTTCATATGTGATAGATTGTTGTGTTCTTGCTGCTTGCCAAATATTATCTTTCGCTGTAAAGCGTAGGAATCTTATAATGACATCCAAGTTTGTATTTATTTTAACTAGGTAGTTAGTAAATAGTTAATAACTATTTACTAACTAGTCTACCTAGTTAAAATAAATACAAACTTACCTGTGAAATAAAAATAAAACCTAAGATAGATACAATGTAACTATTAGTTATATTGTAGCTAGCTTAGGGTTTATTTTACAGGTAAGTATTTATTTAGTTTTAAATAGGAATTATTTATGTATTAATTGTAATTTTTATTTAGATTTATTTTAATTATGTTAAAGTTAGTGGTTTTAGGGTTAGGGTTACGTTAGGGTTAGATTTAGGGTTAGGTTTAGGGGTTAATAACTTTAGTATAGTGGTGGCAACGTTGGGGCGGCATATTAGGGGTTAATAACTGTAATGTAGGTGTCGGCGGTGTTGGGAGCGGCAGATAAGGGATTAATAAGTATAATGTAGGTGGAGGCGATGTCGGGGGTGGCAGATTAGGGGTTAATAAGTGTAATGTAGGTGTCGGCGATGTCGGGGGCAGCAGATTAGGAGTTAATAAGTGTAGGTAGGTGGCGGCGATGTCGGAGGCAGCAGATTAGGAGTTAATAAGTATAATGTAGGTGGCAGCAATGTTAGGGGCGGCAGATTAGGGGTTAATAACTGTAATGTAGGTGGCGGCGATGTTAGGGGTGGCAGATTAGGAGTTAATAAGTATAATGATGCAGGTGGCAGCGATGTTAGGGGTGGCAGATTAGGGGTTAATAACTGTAATGTAGGTGTCGGCGATGTCAGGGGCAGCAGATTAGGGGTGTTTAGACTCGGGGTTTATGTTAGGTTGTTAGGTGTAAACATAACTTTTCTTTCCCCATAGGCATCAATGGGGCTGCGTTACTGAGCTTTACGCTCTTGTATTGCAGGTGTTAGGCTTTTTTTTAGCCGGCTCTCCCCATTGATGTCTATGGGGAAATCATGCACGAGCACGTAAACCCAGCTCAAAGCAGCGCTGGTATTTGTGTGTGGTATGGAGCTCAATGGAGCTCAATGCTGCCATATGGCTATTAACGCCAGGTTTTTGCAAACCTGTAATAGCAGCGCTATAGGGAGGTGAGCGGTGGAAAAAACTTGCAAGTTAGCACCGAGCCGCTGATAACGCAAAACTCATAATCTAGCCGCAAATTTGCTGAATATTTGTCTCAGGAAATTTGGAAGAACCACATTTTTTGCCCTTGTACACCTCTAATAATTGCTATAAATTACGTGGAAACATTGACTTATGGGGTATTCCTTAAATCAGGACAACATAATAAATTTAACTGGAGGTCTTTTTCTTTATCTACACTAGTTTTGTAGAGATGGTTATAAAGAAATCTGCAAAACAAATGCTTTTATTCCTATTTATTTTTGTTTTATGCCTCCATATAGGGTATCACCTGAAGACCATATTTGTCTATTATTATAATTATCAGTTATTTGTCTGTTAAATAACAGTATATAATATGTACAGATGTACTTAACACGAGAGCAGATAATTAAGGTTAAACCAATAATGAGCAAATATACAAAAAATTTCACCTGTTCTTAAAGCACAAAAAAATGTACAGCAAAACTCGGCAAAATATATAATAAAAAGTATAAAAAATAACATAAAATATAAAATATCTTATTTTTATTTTGCATGAAGTGGAGCGGTATTTAATGCTCCCACTCGAGCGCTAACTCTGCTAGAAGTAAGTTTTTTGCGTGCACTCGTATTACAAGTTAAAAGTAAACTGTTTTCGCTCATGAGCTAACCCGATGCGCCTAAAAAGCCGAACTTAGAATAACGCCCCTTTTCCCCATAGAAGTTAATGCAGTAAAAAAAATTGAAAAAAAAACTAACACCCTACACACCCAAACCCAATTGCATATTCTCAAGTGCGTTAAGCCGACATGAAAATATGAATATTTCCCATTTCAATGTTCATAATGTTTATTCATAAATACATATGTCTATATATATCTGATGGTATTTTGCTACAATATACGCTCACCGGCCACTTTATTAGGTACATCTTCCTAGTATCGGGTTGGACCCCCTTTTGCCTTTAGAACTGCCTTAATTCTTTGTGGCATAAAGTCAACAAGGTGTTGGAAACATTCCTCAGAGATTTTGGTCCATATTGACAGATAGCATCACGCAGTTGCTGCAGATTTGTCGGCTGTACATCCATGATGCAAATCTCCCGTTCCACCACATCACAAAGGTGCTCTAATGGATTGAGATCTGGTGATTGTGGAGGCGATTGGAGTACAGTGAACTCATTGTCATGTTCAAGAAACCAGTTTGAGATGATTTGAGCTTTGTGACATGGTGCATTATCCTGCTGGAAGAAGCCATCAGAAGATAGGTACACTGTAGTCATATAGGGATGGACATGGTCAGCAACAATACTCAGGTAGGCCGTGTCATTTAACAATGCTCAATTAGTACTAAGGGGCCCAAAGTGTGCCAAAAAATATCCCCCACACAATTACACCACCACCAGCCTGAACCATTGATACAAGGCAGGATGGATCCATGTTTTCATGTTGTTTACACCAAATTCTGACCCTATAATCTGAATGTAGCAGATGAAATTGAGACTCATCAGACTAGGCAACGTTTTTCCAATCTTTTATTGTCCAAGTTTGGTGAGCCTGCGCGAAATGTAGCCTCAGTTTCCTGTTCTTAGCTGACAGGAGTGGCACCCAGTGTGGTCTTCTGCTGCTGTAGCCCATCTGCTTCATGGTTCGATGTGCTGTGGTATGGTATTCTGTTGTGAGATGGTATTCTGCATATCTTGGTTGTAACAAGTGGTTATTTGAGTAACTGTTGACTTTCTATCATCGTGAATCAGTCTGCCCATTCTCTTCTGACATCAACAAGGCATTTTCTTCTACACAACTGCTTGCATTTGAATATTTTCTCTTTTTCAGACCATTCTCTGTAAACCCTAGAGATGGTTGTGCATGAAAATCCTAGTAGATCAGCTGTTTTCTAAATACTCAGACCAGCCCGTCTGACACCAACAACCATGCCACATTCAAAGTCACTTGAATCCCCTTTAATCCCCATTATGATGCTCAGTTTGAACTTCAGCAAGTCGTCTTCACCACGTCTAGATGCCTTAATACATTGAGTTGCTGCCATGTTATTGGCTGATTATCAATTTGTGTTACCAAGCATTTGAACAGGTGTACCTAATAAAGTGGCCAGTGAGTGTATATACACATATATATATACATTTATATATATATCAATTAGCCGGTGGCCCAGCACTCCAACCTCTGTGGTGTAATCCCAACCTGGGTGCAATGCTCAAAAGACTTGTATAGATATTTATGGTAAAGAAGGGCACTCTCAGGAATTTTTGTTTCAACAACTGCTTGAATTTTTATTCTGAATACATCAGAATTTTTCGGCTCTTAACTGAGCCTTCTTCAAGATAAAAAAAAAAAACATGAAGAAAGAAACTTACATAGTATATAACAAGTGATGACAACAGCAGAAACACCCAACACCATGCTTACTCTTTATACAATTTAAAACCAATAAAATGAACTGAAACTCAGGCCAAGAGACACAGAAATAACACCCAGTCACAAACTCTGAGTAGTGAGGTCATAACCTCAACAGTAATAAAGCAAAATAAACTATGACAGAGTGTATCCAGATTAATCAGAACTAATTCACACCTGCCATACCAAGTGTCACGCCACACCACTCTAACCG
The DNA here is from genome assembly GCF_027579735.1 of Bombina bombina. NCBI lineage: Eukaryota > Metazoa > Chordata > Amphibia > Anura > Bombinatoridae > Bombina > Bombina bombina. Next base: position 191,086,910 of record NC_069509.1, read on the forward strand.
TTGCTAGGGGCGGGGCTTCTCCTTGCTCGTTGCCAGGGGTTGTGTCAGGTCCGGATGCGTGCGGCGGTGACGTCATCGCCGCACGCTCCTGATGCCGGTCGGACATCTGTGGCACGAAGCCTGCGCCTATGTAAGTTCTACTTCAATGATCTGTCACTGCCCAAGTATAGGTGTTTCTTTGTGTGCTCCTGGGTGTGACAGATCGTTGTATCAATTTGCCTATTTTGTGTATGATCCCTGCCTGTCTGAGTACTCTGCCTGCTATACCCCTTAATTACTGGATTGTTTTACTGCTGCTGAACCCCGCATGTCTGACTACTCTGCTTATTAGCCCCTGTTGTTCTGGATTGCCTCTTTGTTACCGAACCATGCCTGCCTGAGCATTCTGGTGGTGTGCCCTTGGACTGCTTTACTGTTGCCAAATCCTGCCTGCCTGCCTGCCTGACCATTCTAGTGGTGTGCCCTTGGACTGCTTTACTGTTGCCAAATCCTGCCTGCCTGCCTGACCATTCTAGTTGTGTGCCCTTGGACTGCTTTGCCATTACCAAACCCTGCCTGCCTGACCATTCTAGTGCCGCTGCCGCTGGGGACTGTCCGGCCTGTGGTAAGTGTTATCTTACTAACTTTCTCTGCTCTGAGATATTTCCTATCATTCCGGCTCGACGCCGGGACAACAAGACTACTGGCCGAGTTCGGTCTGATAGAGGAGTATCCCACAAGCATTACACCAAGCTGTCAATCGAATACAGCAAATACAAAAAATACATATGAGCATGAATCATAGCTTTACAATGTAACTGCAAGTATACAAATAAATAAAGGGCCAATAAAGACCTCAGTATATTGTAACAGGAAAACGGCAATAGCCTATAATTGATTGACATTCTCTATATATTTAATTGAGCGCTTTGCCTATCCCTGTCTACCAGAGGGCTGCTGGCCTAACTGTTTGGGGTTTTTTTCGTGGTCTGATTGTGTAGGGTTCGGTACTGAGTTGTATTCATTATACTTGCCAGAGATGATTGTGAGATACTTGCTACCATAAGATTAGTCTCATACTATAGATACTATATAGTCCTTTTAACCTGTATTATAAATACTTGACTCAGTGTGAAGTTATTGTGACACTAGGGGTCTGTGTCCCCTCTGGTTGTCCCATGGCTACCTTAAGATCAGATTCCCTGCTGTCCCTTTGATAGGAGAGATACATTTTTGTGTTATGGGTTCTGATCTACCCAATCTTCATCTCTTTGTTATTGCAACATTCATATGGCTGTGTATCAGAGGTCTGGTCTCTTAACGGCTGGCACCAGTCTGATTGGTACAATCCTGGTTATTAGAGTTTTTACATTGAGGATGGGTAGTATGTTTTGTAATTTTGTGGCGATGGTTATGTGATTTCCCCTTAACTACACGGGGGACATGTTTGCAGGTGTCTACATACGATATTGTTTTACACCATGCTACAGTGTAATAAACACTTTATTCCTGTGTTACTGCTATTATGTTTAGGTTATTGTTTGGATTTGAACAGATTGCTGATGTGCTTATTAGCATTTCTATTGGTCTGGGCGACTGGCTATTTGGAGGGTATGTGCCTCTAAATGTCGGCTTAGGGTAGTTTTACGTTTAGGTGATATCACGCTGAGTATCTCAACACAGCATTGGATAGTTATGTATCACTTCTGTATTTTTTTTGTATTAGAGTTTGCGGTGTCTGTGAATACACTGTTGCGCCCAGTTGATATTGTGGGAGAACTGTAAGCTTCTGGTTTGCGGACAGCTGATTCTTATTGCCCATTAGCTAGAGTGATGCTATTTAAGCAGGAGCTGGGTGCTCAGGCAGGTTATGTCTATTTTCTTCTGGGAGCACGACTGAATAGCTGACTTATGGTAAGTCTTGTTATTTTGGAACCTGTACGCCCGCTATTGCTCTTTTGAGTGGTTGTTGTAACATGTATGTAGTTGGTTATGCTTCGGTGAGATGCGTATCTAATGGTGTAGCGGATTTACTCTATTGCACTCCGTGGCCTGTGTCTTACTGTTTGGTTTCCATTCTTTTTACAAGTGTAATGCAGGTGGTTGTTCTGATGGGGCAGTTTGGATTGCTGGTTCCCCTACATCGAGTGGTGAGATCGGTGACTCCAGCAGGGCTGGGACAGTGTTTGCTCTGGTATAGGACTGAAAGGATCAGATATTATGGAGATTACCCTATACCTGGTGTGTGGTGGTTTTCCGCTAAGGCTGAATTTAATCACTGGGGCCAGTGAGAGGAGTGTTTATTGTCTTTGTATATGATTGCCCCATATGTCGTTTGGCATTTGTCCCCGATACGCTACTTCCTCGTTGAGACATGATGGGTCCTAGAAGTAGTATGCATTTTGATTTGGGAGAGCTCTCAGTATTGGTATTATCGAGAGTTACAATCGTAGTTCTAACATATGTGTTATTATTATGGTTTCTGTTTATGAAATTAGATTGCTTTCTTTATTTTTTTTATTTTTTTCTATAAAGTTTTCCATAGGGTGTTGCCATATTATGCCACATTATAGGCTATTGCCGTTATCCTGTTACAATATACTGGGGTCTTTATTGGCCCTTTATGTATGTGTATACTTGCAGTTACATTGTAAAGCTATGATTCATGCTCATATGTATTTTTTGTATTTGCTGTATTCGATTGACAGCTTGGTGTAATGCTCGTGGGATACTCCTCTATCAGACCAAACTCGGCCAGTAGTCTTGTTGTCCCGGCGTCGAGCTGGAATGATAGGGAATATCTCAGAGCAGAGAAAGTTAGTAAGATAAGGAAGGTGGCACTCACCACAGGCAGGACAGTCCCCAGCAGCAACGGCAGAGCAGTCCAAGGACAAACCGCTAGAATGGTCAGGCAGGCAGGGTTTAGCAACAGCAAAGCAGTCCAAGGGCACACCACTAGATTGGTCAGGCAGGCAGGATTTGGCAACAGTAAAGCAGTCCAAGGTCACACTACTAGAATGGTCAGGCAGGCAGGATTTGACAACAGTAAAGCAGTCCAAGGGCATACCACTAGAATAGTCAGGCAGGCAGGGTTTGGCAACAAGGAGGCAATCCAGAACAACAGGGGTTAATAAGCAGAGTAGTCAGAAAGGCAGGGTTCAGCAGCAGTAAATCAATCCAGTAATTAAGGGGTATAGCAGGCAGAGCAGTCAGACAGGCAGGGATCATACACAAAATAGGCAAATTGATACAACGATCTGTCACACCCAGGAGCACACAAAAAAGCATCTATACTTGGGCAGTGACAGATCGTTGTAGTAGAACTTACATAGGCGCAGGCTTCGCACCACAGATGTCTGACCGGCATCAGGAGCATGCAGCGATGACTTCAGCGCCACACGCATCCGGACCCGACACAACCCCTGGCAACGAGCAGGGAAGGAGACACAAGAAGATGCCGCGCCCCTAGCAATGGTTAGAGTGGTGCGGCATGACACTTGGTCTGGCAGGTGTGAATTAGTTCTTATTAATCTGGATACACTCTGGCATAGTTTATTTTGCTTTATTACTATTGAGGTTATGACCTCACTACTCAGAGTTTGTGACTGGGTGTTATTTCTGTGCCTCTTGGCCTGATAAGAGTTTCAGTTTATTTGATTGGTTTTAAATTGTATAAAGAGTAAGTGTGGTGTTTGGTGTTTCTGTTGTTGTCATCACTTGTTATATACTATGTAAGTTTCTTTTTTTCATGTTCTTTTTTATAGATAATACTTGTCTTGAAGAAGGCTCAAATAAGAGCAGAAACATCGACTATGATTATTTATATTTAAATTCTGATGTATTCAGAATAAATTCAAGCAGTTGTTGAAACAAAAATTCCTGCGAGTGCCCTTCTTTACCATAAATATATATATACATACATACACACATACATACATACATACATATACAGTTGTATGCAAAAGTTTAGCACCCCTTATGATTTCCATGATTTTCATTTATAAATAATTTGGTGTTTGGATCAGCAATTTCATTTTGATCTATCAAATAACTGAAGGACACAGTAATATTTCAGTAGGGAAATGAGATTTATTGGCTTAACAGAAAATGTTCAATATCCATCAAAACGAAATTAGACAGGTGCATAAATTTGGGGACGCTTGTCATTTTGTTGATTTGAATACCTGTAACTACCTAGCACTGATTAATTGAAACACACAATTGGTTTGGTGAGCCCAATAAGCCTTGAACTTCATAGACAGGTGCATCCAATCATGACAAAGGGTATTTAAGGTGGCCAATTGCAAGTTGTTGTTCTCTTTGACTCTCCTCTGAAGAGTGGCAACATGGGGGCCTCAAAACAACTCTCAAATGACCTGAAAACAAAGATTGTTCAACACTATGGTTTAGGGGAAGGCTACAAAAAGCTATTGCAGAGATATAAGCTGTCAGTGTCCACTGTGAGGAACATAGTTAGGAAGTGGAAGACCAAAGGCACAGTTCTTGTTAAGGCCAAGTAAAATATCAGAGAAGCAAAGGATGATGAGAACGGTCAAAAACAGCCCACAGACCACCTCCAAAGACCTACAACATCATCTGTCACTGTGCATCGTTCAATAATTCAGCGCACTTTGCACAAGGAGAAGCTGTATGGGAGAGTGATGCGGAAGAAGCCTTTTCTGCACACACGCCACAAACAGAGTCGCTTGAGGTATGCAAAAGCACATTTGGACAAGCCAGCTTCATTTTGGAAGAAGGTGCTGTGGAATAATGAATAAAGATTGAGTTATTTGGGCATACCAAGGGGAGATATGCATGGCGGCAAAATAACACAGCGTTTCAAGACAAACACTTGTTACCCACAGTAAAATTTGGTGGATGTTCCATCATGCTGTGGGGCTGTGTGGCCAGTCCGGTACTGGGAATCTTGGTAAAGTTGAGGGTCGCATGGATTCCACTCAATATCAGCAGATACTTGAGAATAATGTTGAGGAATCAGTCAGTTGAAGTCACGCTGAGGCTGGATATTTCAACAAGACAACCATCCAAAACACTGCTCAAAATCTACTCTGGCATTTATGCAGAGGAACAAGTACCTGAATATCATTTAAAATCTGTGGGGTGATTTGAAGTGGGCTGTCCATGCTCGGCAACCATCAAACCTAATTGAACTGGAGATGTTTTGCAAGGAGGAATGGTCCAAAATACCTTCATCCAGAATCCAGACACTCATTACAGGCTATAGGAAGCGTCTAGAGGCTGTTATTTCTGCTAAAGGGGGCTCTACTAAACATTGATGCAATATTTCTGTTGGGGTGCCCAAATGTATGCACCTGTCTAATTTCTTTTGGATGCATATTGCACATTTTCTGTTAATCAAATAAACCTAATTTCACTACTGAAATATTACTGTGTCCTTTAGTTATTTGATTGATCAAAATGAAATTGCTGATCCAAACACTCAATTATTTATAAATGAAAATCATGGAAATTGTCAGCGGTGCCTAAACTTTTGCATATGATTGTATGTATATATATATATATATTTATTTATATATATATATATATATATATATATATATATATATATGTATCAATTTATAAATAAATAGAACATATACTATATGCAGAACATTGGAATGTGAACTATTTGCAGTAAATACACAGTATAACCCTTTTTTTAAATATGAATATTGCAAAAATATTTTTTACATGTTTTCCTTTACTTGACTGCAAATGGCTGTGTGATGAGAGTGGGAGTGTGACGTCACTGGAAGGGGGCGTGGCCTGTGGCTGTTTTATAGTCTATGTCGCAGTTACCAAACTGGATGTGTTGTGCAATCTGTAACTTCTATGCTCTGCAATAAAATTGAGTTGTACCTTCTATGCTTTGTCCTGCATCTCATGGCATGGTGTCAGAAGTATTTACCTGCACTTCTGTTTCCTGATTAATGATTGCTTCCAAGCCAGACAAGGAGAGTGGTGAAGTACAAGTTAATTCTCTTTTATACTCTATGGGGAAAGATGTGGAGCCAGTGTTTAATGCATTTACATTCCAAGAAGGGGAAGAATTTGACTTTGAGATAGTTATGAATAAACTCAGTGCTCACTTTGTGCCCAAAAGAAATGTGATTCATGAGAGGGCTTGTTTGCACAAAGTGTGTGGGAGAATCTGTGGAGTCATTTGTGTGCAGCCTGTATGAACTAGTTGAATTCTGTAAATTTGGAACTGCTAAAGAAGAGCAAATCAGAGACAGAATAGTTATAGGAATTTCAGATGTTGAGGTCTCACTGAAGTTACAGTTGGAGGCTGAATTGACACTAGATGGGGCAATTAGGATGGCCCGCCAGAGTGAATTGGTGAAAAAGCAAAGTGCTGACATGAGGTCTAAGAGTATTGTAGATGAAGTTCAGCAGTTCAGGAGAGCTGCATGCGACAGGCAGAGTGTGAGCGATAGACCAAGGGCAGCAGATAGGCCCAGAAGTTGATGGGTCCAGCAGACTCGTGGCACGTGGTGTAACCATACCCACGAACAGAATGTTATATACCCTGCTAAAGATAAAAGATGTTGGAAATGCAACCGGATGGGCCATTTTGAAGTGGTGTGTAAAACTGAGCCTATTATAGAGATACAGCTGGACAGTGACCAGGAAGCTCAAGAGGTGTCCTTTGTAGGGTCTGTTGTTGAACAGTAATGGGAGCCAAGGTTGCCTTTAAAGATTGACACAGGTGCAGATATTACAGTTATGTCCCTCTGCCCATGACATTTTTCAAAGAGAAATCAGTTCCCTCCTGAGGGATCACAAGGGCATGGCAGTCATCATGGATGATATCCTGGTGTATGGGTCTACCCTGGAAGAACACAATCAGTGATTGAGCTGTGTGCTGCAGACCATCAGGGAGTCTGAAATTTAATAAAGAAAATCTGAGTTATGTTATTTTGGGCACTCATCAATGGTGATGGTATCAAACCGGACCCTAGCAAAGCAGTGGCGTCACTAGGGTTGGTGTCACCCGGTGCGGTAAGTCATGGTGTCACCCCCCACCAGAAAGCAGACACACACAAAAACACAGGCAAACACACATACAAACACTTAAAAACATACTCAGATGCACACACAAACACTCGGAAACACATTCAGACACACACACAAAAACACTGAGACACACAAAAACTCAGACACACACATACAAAATATGTAAACTGCACTGCATTAATTATGAAGCTCATGCCTAGAGCTGCTCCCTGGCTCAGCAGAACATCAAATGAAAGATAAACAGAGCACTCTAAAATAAATCACTGAAGAAAAGGTTTAGGCGCGCAAACTATGAAAATTCTGCTCTCTGACTCTGTTCCAAGTCTGTCAGTGCACAGCCCTGGGCCGCATGTCACTGAGCAGTGAGCACAGATAGGCAGGCAGGTTTAGGCTAGCAGCGCAACTTTGCAAGCACACCCACAACATTCATAGTGAAATTGGGCAGGGGAGGAGCAAAGTACAAACAAGCAAAAGCAGCAGGGAAAACTATTTGTTGAAATTGCAGCACTGGCTCAAGGGGCAAAAAAATTGTGTGTCTACAACTTCCCCAGTCCCACTAATGTTCAAAAATGCCAGCCTCTAATAAAATAATCTATGCATCTCAACATTGTATTTCTTTGAATTTCAATAAAATTTAAAAAAAAAAAAAAATTTTGGTGTCACCCCCTGGAGGGTGTCACCCGGGTGCGGGCCCCCCCCTAGTGACGCCACTGTAGCAAAGTCCTTGCTATTGAACAAATGAAAAGTCCTTCAGATGTACATGAGCTGAGACAAGTATTGGGCTTTGTGAAATGTGTGGGCAGGTTCCTACCAGATTTGTCTACAGTGTTACACTCTATCGTACACTGACGGCTGCAGAATCAAAATATGCCCAAATTGAGAAAGAATGCCTGGCTGCAGTTTGGGCCTGTGAGCGCTTCCAGAGTTACCTAGTGGGTTTGGAAAAGTTCAGTCTGGAAACCGACCATAAACCATTAAGGGACACTGAACCCAATTGTTTTTCTTTTGAGATTCAGATAGAGCATAACATTTTTAAGCAACTTTCTAATTTACTCCTAGTATCAATTTTTCTTTATTCTCTTGGTATCTTTATTTGAAATGCAAGAATGTAAGTTTAGATGCCGGCCCATTTTTGGTGAACAACCTGGGTTGTCCTTGCTGATTGGTAGATAAATTCATCCACCAATAAAAAAGTGGTGTCCAGAGGTCTGAACCAAAAAAATAGCTTAGATGCCTTCTTTTCAAATAAAGATAGCAAGAGAACGAAGAAAATTTGATAATAGGAGTAAATGAGAAAGGGAGAGGTTGAAAATGTGTGTGAGTATAAGGGTAAGGGTAGCAGAGAGGGAGGGGAGTAGCTGTGAGGGGATAGGGTCAAGGGGACAGGTAGTGAGGTGAGAGTGCAGTATAAGTCCAGAAACTTCTTCCACAGTAACAGGGGATAATGAGCTAAGTTTAAGGTTATGTGGGTTGTGGTTGATTGAGAGCATTTGAGGGTGTGAGAGAATGAAATGCTTTCGAGAGCTGATTTCGTTTCTGATGGAGTTGATTTTGTTAATGAAGTGGCTGGCAAAGTCTTCAGCTGACAGAGAAGTTGTATTAGGAGGTGGGGGAGGGCGAAGAAGAGTATTGAAAGTGGAGAACAGACGTTTGGGTTTGAAGAAAGATTAAGATAAGAGTAGAGTAGTAGTGTTGCTTATGGAGATTAAGGGCAGAATAGTAGGAGTTCAAGATTCATTTGTAATGAAGAAAATCAGCTGAACTCCGAGATTTTCTCCAGTGCTGCTCAGCAGTACGGGAACATCTGCGTAGGTACCGTGCCAGAGGAGTATGCCAGGGCTGAGGATGAGTTTGTGATTTCCGAGCTATGGTAAGAGGTGCCAGATTGTCAAGGACGGATGTAAGGGTGGAATTAAAGTGGCAGATTGGTCAGGGCAGGAAAAGGAGGAGAAGGATGAGAGGAGAGGTTCGAGGGAATTAGCAAGCTGTTGCTGATCTAATGACATAACGCTTCTGTGATGTTTAGTGTGAGGAGTAGAAGGAGGGAGAGTTGTAGAGAGTGATGATATGTTGTGAGTAAGGAGATGGTGGTCAGAAAGAGTAAAGGGGGAGTTTGTGAAGTTTGAGAGAGTGCGTCGATAGCTAAAGATCAGGTCAAGGGAGTGACCGTCTGTGTGAGTGGGAGAATCAGTCCATTGTGACAAACTGAAAGAGGAAGTGAGCTGCAGAAGTTGTTTTGCAGATGAGGCAGTGGGATTGTCAAGAGGAATGTTGAAGTCGCCAAGAATGAGGGCAGGGGTGTCTGAGGAAAGGAAATAAGGTAGCCAGGCAGCCAAGTGATCTAGAAATTGAGTTGAGGAGCCAGGGGGTCGGTATATGACTGTAACACATATAAAAAGAGGAGAGAATAAGCAAATCATGTGGGTTTTGAATGAGGGAAATGTGAGGGAAGAGATGGGATGTATTTGTTGAAAGGTGCAACGAGAGAAGATTAAAATACCTATACCACCTCTTTGTCTATTACCAGACTTAGGAGTGTTGCTGTGGAGACCCCCATGTGACAGAACAGCAGTGGATGCTGTGTCTAGGGGAGAGAGACAGGTTTCTGTTAGGGCCAGAAGGTTGAGGGAGCGAGAGATAAAGAGGTCATGTATAGAAGTGAGCAAACAGAACGAGAGTTCCAGAGTGCACAAGTGAAAGGGGTAGTGGCTTTTTATGCAAGAGGAATGTGAGTAAGGTTGGCTGAGTTTTGTTTTCTGAGACTATGGGACGGTACACATGGATGTGCACTGCTGGGCAGTTGTTGGGGACCAGGATTAAGAAGATATTAGGCATTTTTACAAAAGTGGGAACCAATTAAACACATAAGACACAGTATTACAGTAGCAGTTGCATAAGGAAACAGTGAGACACATAGAACATAATATTACAGAAGTACTTGTCTTGTGTTTTGTCCCTCGCCCAATCCTTGTTCAATTCTTGTATAATTCTATTGTTAATGCCTCACTTATAAAATGTTCACTTTAAAAATGTGACCATATGTTGTTGTTACAATGCACAGCCCAAGCTGATGTTAAAATATATAGGCAGGGAAGTCAGCTGTGTCCACTAAATTACTTGATTGATAAATCAGAGACAAATGAAGGGCCAATTTGAAAGTTAGATTCTGGTCTGGTCAGGGTGAATTAAAGGATTACTTTCTGTTATAATTTTTAAGATAAACAACTAACATATTAAAGTTAATAAACATTAATGAAAACCTACTGACCTAAATTTTCTCCAAAACAAAGTTTCATAACGTTCTAAAAGTTATATCTTTTATTCGCCGATGATGTCACGTTATCCTGCCCACTATTTTCAGCACTGCGTGTTCAAAATACTTAAACCAATAACTTTGTTTTTAAAGCGCCATTTTGAAACCTAGGTATTGTAAACGGATTGGTACAGAGCAAAGGATACCCACGGAGTGGGTTTGGAAAACAATTAAATTTGCAGACAAGATTTCTGATATACGGTAGAGATATGTTAATGAAATGCTATTGATAAAAAGCGTATTTGGGGTAGTTAGTAACAGGCATAGAAAATATTTACTTACAGTGGCCCTTTAAGTAACAGACAATAAAATTTGGAGGAGTTTAAAACTATGGAATAAGACAGCTATACATTTATTTTAGAATGATAGCAAGTATTAATAAGGATTGAACATCACATGGCAATTAAACAAAACATTAGACGTAAGACATTGGATAGCAGTACAACAAATGTAGGACTAAATTAAAAAACTAAAATCATTTGCTCTATTGTAGCAAAGTGTAATTTCTTCAGTGTTGTCACTTGAAAAGATATACTGTAATAAAATATTTCCAAAAATGTGAGGGGTGTACTTACTTTTGTGATATACTGTATATATACATACACATACACGTGTATGTATATGTAAGTATCTCTATGCCCTTTGCAGACTTTTTTTTTCTAACACATGAGACCTCATATCTTTGAGCCTTTATATAACTTTTTGTGCAATATTTTTTTAATAATTTTTATTAGATGTTGTTCTTATGAGTTTAACTGTTCTTTGTATTTTTGATGTGTTTTGTGACACTTTTTTGTTTTGCCAAATAGTTAACGAGAGCTCTGAGGTCACACTATCCTGACGCGTGTTAACTTCAATTGCGCTCAAGCGATTGCCTTTACTTTTGACTTGTAATACAATCTGTAAACCCAACGAGCTCAAACACCCACGAAAAAAAACCTTTTCGCTCACTTGTAACTGTTAATGTGCCACTCTTAAACTGGCCCTGATTTTCAGTTTTAAGCCTGCAGATCTCTGCAAACGTACAAGCGTAGGTGTTTATAAAAAGATATCCCTAGCTTTTCCAATAATTTTTTTTATACATTTAAACTAAATGTATGTTTTTTTTACCTCTCAATCACATTAAGTGACACCGTTCACTGACAAACACAGATTAGTCAGAAGAATTCAGAGAATACCATGAAGGCGGCAGATATTTTAATATCCGCCCCATACACTCTAGTGGGAATTATCTCTATACAAAGCTCACATTCTCTGTGTCATATAAGAATTAAAAAGGTTATAAAAACATTACCTTCCTATAATTATTTAATAACTATTTTTTTATGGAACTTTTGTTGAAAACTTTTTTTTATTAAAAACCCATAAAATAAATGTGCTGATAAAATAAAGAAAGAAAGAAAGAAAGAAATATTGTGTATAATTATAAAGCACTTGCTATTTTTATCATGATGTTGAATGAAAGTTTTTTTTTCCTATCAGATTTCCTTTCATTAACTTAAAGGGACAGTCTAGTCATAATCAAACTTTCATAATTAAGATAGGGCATGCAATTCCAATTTACTTTTATCACATTTGCTTTGTTCTCTTGATATTCTTTGTTTAAAGCTAAGCCTAGGCAGGCTCATAGGATAATTTCTAAGCCCTTGAAGGCCGCCTCTTTTCTCAGTTTATTTTGACAGCTTTTCCCAGTTATTCAGCGCTAGTTCATGTATGTCACTGTTCTTTTAACTAAATAAATATCTGTCACTTTTGTCATAACTAAATAATTGTCTGTCACTGTTCTTATAACTAAATAAATATCTGTCACTTTTGTCATAACTAAATAATTGTATGTCACTGTTCTTATAACTAAATAAATATCTGTCACTTTTGTCATAACTAAATAAATGTGTGTCACTGTTGTCATAACTGCTGTAAATAAATGTGTGTCACTGTTGTCATAACTAAATAATTGTCTGTCACTGTTCTTATAACTAAATAAATATCTGTCACTTTTGTCATAACTAAATAAATGTGTGTCACTGTTGTCATAACTGCTGTAAATTAATGTGTGTCACTGTTGTCATAACTAAATAATTGTCTGTCACTGTTCTTATAACTAAATAAATATCTGTCACTTTTGTCATAACTAAATAAATGTGTGTCACTGTTGACATAACTGCTGTAAATAAATGTGTGTCACTGTTGACATAACTGCTGTAAATAAATGTGTGTCACTGTTGTCATAACTGCTGTAAATAAATGTGTGTCACTGTTGACATAACTGCTGTAAATAAATGTGTGTCACTGTTGTCATAACTGCTGTAAATAAATGTGTGTCACTGTTGTCATAACTGCTGTAAATAAATGTCTGTCACTGTTGTCATAACTAAATAAATGGTTGACTTTACTGTCCCTTTAAGAAATCCTCACTGGATCCGACATCCCTGCACTTACTCTCTTCCTCCCCTCACCTCTCCTTGAGCGGATAGTTTATAAAAGCTTATTACACTTTCTCACATCTAAGCATCTTCTTGACCCTTTGTCCCCAACACTCTACTGAAACTGCCATCACCAAGGTGACAAATGACCTGTTACTGCCAAATCTAAAGGTCACTACTATACTCTTTAGACCTCTCTGTAGACTTTGATACTGTTGACCATCCATTGCTGCTCCAAACCCATCAATTGTTGGGTATTTGTGACTCAGTTCTACTGTGGGTCTCTTCCTACCTTTCTATCTGTACCTTCAGTGCATCTTTACCTGGTCCTTCCTCTTCTCCTCTAACCCTCTCTGTTGTCGTTCCTCAAGACTCAGCTCTAGGTCCCCTTCTTTTCTCAATCTACACATCGAGGGGATATTTGTCAAAGGTCTGTAGGACCTGATCTGACAGTGCGGATTAGGTCCGACAGACCTCGCTGAATGGGGAGAGCAATACGCTCTCCGTATTCAGCATTGCACCATCAGCTCACAAGAGCTGCTGGTGCAACGCCGCCCCCTGCAGATTCGCGGCCAATTGGCCGCCAGCAGGGGGGTGTCAATCAACCCGATCGTATTCGATCGGGTTGAATTCTGGCAATCTCTGTTCTCCTGCTCAGAGCAGGCGGACAGGGTTATGGAGCATGAGCGGTCTTTAGACCGCTGCTTCATAACTGCTGTTTCTGGCGAGTCTGAAGACTCACCAGAAACACGGGCCCTCAAGCTCCATACGGAACTTTATAAATGGGCCTCATCATCTCTAGGCCACTTTTTCCATTTGCACAAGCCACTGCTTGAGCAACATTGCCCCCTGCTTGAACTCAGCCAATATTGCACGAGCAGGGTCTGTCAAATACCCCAGTCAAAAAAGGGAGATTGAAAAACGCCAGTTCAGAGTTGGCGTATTAGGTTAAGAAGCAGCGGTTTGTTGCTTCTTAACTATTGGCTGCAGGCTCACTCATGCAAGTCTGCTCCAAATCTCTCCAAAGCTTCATTTACAGCCCATAGAGTAATGATTAAGTGAGACACCACACATAGAGCAATGGTTATTTATTTCTGTTATCTATATACAGAGCACTGATTAACCCCTTCTGTGTGCCACACATAGAGCAATGGTTATTTATTTCTGTTATCTATATACAGAGCACTGATTAACCCATTCTGTGTACCACACATAGAGCAATGGTTATTTATTTCTGTTATCTATATACAGAGCACTGATTAACCCATTCTGTGTGCCACACATAGAGCAATGGTTATTTATTTCTGTTATCTATATACAGAGCACTGATTAACCCCTTCTGTGTGCCACACATAGAGCAATGGTTATTTATTTCTGTTATCTATATACAGAGCACTGATTAACCCATTCTGTGTACCACACATAGAGCAATGGTTATTTATTTCTGTTATCTATATACAGAGCACTGATTAACCCATTCTGTGTGCCACACATAGAGCAATGGTTATTTATTTCTGTTATCTATATACAGAGCACTGATTAACCCCTTCTGTGTGCCACACATAGAGCAATGGTTATTTATTTCTGTTATCTATATACAGAGCACTGATTAACCCATTCTGTGTACCACACATAGAGCAATGGTTATTTATTTCTGTTATCTATATACAGAGCACTGATTAACCCATTCTGTGTGCCACACATAGAGAAATGGTTATTTATTTCTGTTATCTATATACAGAGCACTGATTATCCCCTTCTGTGTGCCACACATAGAGCAATGGTTATTTATTTCTGTTATCTATATACAGAGCACTGATTAACCCCTTCTGTGTGCCACACATAGAGCAATGGTTATTTCTGTTATCTATATACAGAGCACTGATTAACCCCTTCTGTGTGCCACACATAGAGCAATGGTTATTTATTTATGTTATCTATATACAGAGCACTGATTAACCCTTTCTGTGTGCCACACATAGAGCAATGGTTATTTATTTCTGTTATCTATATACAGAGCACTGATTAACCCCTTCTGTGTGCCACACATAGAGCAATGGTTATTTATTTCTGTTATCTATATACAGTGCACTGATTAACCCCTTCTGTGTGCCACACATACAGCAATGGTTATTTATTTCTGTTATCTATATACAGAGCACTGATTAACCCCTTCTGTGTGCCACACATAGAGTAATGGTTATTTATTTCTGTTATCTATATACAGAGCACTGATTAACCCTTTCTGTGTACCACACATAGAGCAATTGTTATTTATTTCTGTTATCTATATACAGAGCACTGATTAACCCCTTCTGTGTGCCACACATAGAGCAATGGTTATTTATTTCTGTTATTTATATACAGAGCACTGATTAACCCATTCTGTGTGCCACACATAGAGCAATGGTTATTTATTTCTGTTATCTATATACAGAGCACTGATTAACCCCTTCTGTGTGCCACACATAGAGCAATGGATATTTATTTCTGTTATTTATATACAGAGCACTGATTAACCCATTCTGTGTGCCACACATAGAGCAATGGTTATTTATTTCTGTTATCTATATACAGAGCACTGATTAACCCTTTATGTGTACCACACATAGAGCAATGGTTATTTATTTCTGTTATCTATAAACAGAGCACTGATTAACCCTATCTGTGTGCCACACATAGAGCAATGGTTATTTATTTCTGTTATCTATATACAGAGCACTGATTAACCCATTCTGTGTACCACACATAGAGCAATGGTTATTTATTTCTGTTATCTATATACAGAGCACTGATTAACCCATTCTGTGTGCCACACATAGAGCAATGGTTATTTATTTATGTTATCTATATACAGAGCACTGATTAACCCTTTCTGTGTGCCACACATAGAGCAATGGTTATTTATTTCTGTTATCTATATACAGAGCACTGATTAACCCCTTCTGTGTGCCACACATAGAGCAATGGTTATTTATTTCTGTTATCTATATACAGTGCACTGATTAACCCCTTCTGTGTGCCACACATACAGCAATGGTTATTTATTTCTGTTATCTATATACAGAGCACTGATTAACCCCTTCTGTGTGCCACACATAGAGTAATGGTTATTTATTTCTGTTATCTATATACAGAGCACTGATTAACCCTTTCTGTGTACCACACATAGAGCAATTGTTATTTATTTCTGTTATCTATATACAGAGCACTGATTAACCCCTTCTGTGTGCCACACATAGAGCAATTGTTATTTATTTCTGTTATCTATATACAGAGCACTGATTAACCCATTCTGTGTGCCACACATAGAGCAATGGTTATTATTTCTGTTATCTATATACAGAGCACTGATTAACCCCTTCTGTGTGCCACACATAGAGCAATGGTTATTTATTCTGTTATTTATATACAGAGCACTGATTAACCCATTTCTGTGTGCCACACATAGAGCAATGGTTATTTATTCTGTTATCTATATACAGAGCACTGATTAACCCCTTCTGTGTGCCACACATAGAGCAATGGTTATTTATTTATGTTATCTATATACAGAGCACTGATTAACCCCTTCTGTGTGCCACACATAGAGCAATGGTTATTTCTGTTATCTATATACAGAGCACTGATTAACCCCTTCTGTGTGCCACACATAGAGCAATGGTTATTTCTGTTATATATATACAGAGCACTGATTAACCCCTTCTGTGTGCCACACATAGAGCAATGGTTATTTCTGTTATCTATATACAGAGCACTGATTAACCCCTTCTGTGTGCCACACATAGAGCAATGGTTATTTATTTCTGTTATCTATATACAGAGCACTGATTAACCCCTTCTGTGTGCCACACATAGAGCAATGGTTATTTATTTCTGTTATCTATATACAGAGCACTGATTAACCCCTTCTGTGTGCCACACATAGAGCAATGGTTATTTATTTATGTTATCTATATACAGAGCACTGATTAACCCCTTCTGTGTGCCACACATAGAGCAATGGTTATTTATTTCTGTTATCTATATACAGAGCACTGATTAATCCCCTTCTGTGTGCCACACATAGAGCAATGGTTATTTATTTCTGTTATCTATATACAGAGCACTGATTAACCCCTTCTGTGTGCCACACATAGAGCAATGGTTATTTATTTCTGTTATCTATATACAGAGCACTGATTAACCCCTTCTGTGTGTCACACATAGAGCAATGGTTATTTATTTCTGTTATCTATATACAGAGCACTGATTAACCCCTTCTGTGTGCCACACATAGAGCAATGGTTATTTATATCTGTTATCTATATACAGAGCACTGATTAACCCCTTCTGTGTGCCACACATAGAGCAATGGTTATTTATTTCTGTTATCTATATACAGAGCACTGATTAACCCCTTTCTGTGTGCCACACATAGAGCAATGGTTATTTATTTCTGTTATCTATATACAGAGCACTGATTAACCCTTTCTGTGTACCACACATAGAGCAATGGTTATTTATTTATGTTATCTATATACAGAGCACTGATTAACCCTTTCTGTGTGCCACACATAGAGCAATGGTTATTTATTTCTGTTATCTATATACAGAGCACTGATTAACCCTTTCTGTGTGTCACACATAGAGCAATGGTTATTTATTTCTGTTATCTATATACAGAGCACTGATTAACCCCTTCTGTGTACCACACATAGAGCAATGGTTATTTATTTCTGTTATCTATATACAGAGCACTGATTAACCCCTAACTGTGTGCCACACATAGAGCAATGGTTATTTATTTCTGTTATCTATATAAAGAGCACTGATTAACCCTTTATGTGTGCCACACATAGAGCAATGGTTATTTATTTCTGTTATTTATATTCAGAGCACTGATTAACCCCTTCTGTGTGCCACACATAGAGCAATGGTTATTTATTTATGTTATCTATATACAGAGCACTGATTAACCCCTTCTGTGTGCCACACATAGAGCAATGGTTATTTATTTCTGTTATCTATATACAGAGCACTGATTAACCCCTTCTGTGTGCCACACATAGAGCAATGGTTATTTATTTCTGTTATCTATATACAGAGCACTGATTAACCCCTTCTGTGTGCCACACATAGAGCAATGGTTATTTATTTCTGTTATCTATATACAGAGCACTGATTAACCCCTTCTGTGTGCCACACATAGAGCAATGGTTATTTATTTCTGTTATCTATATACAGAGCACTGATTAACCCTTTCTGTGTGCCACACATAGAGCAATGGTTTTTTATTTCTGTTATCTATATACAGAGCACTGATTAACCCTTTCTGTGTGCCACACATAGAGAAATGGTTATTTATTCATGTTATCTATATACAGAGCACTGATTAACCCTTTCTGTGTGCCACACATAGAGAAATTGTTATTTATTTCTGTTATCTATATACAGAGCACTGATTAACCCTTTCTGTGTGCCACACATAGAGCAATGGTTATTTATTTATTTATGTTATCTATATACAGAGCACTGATTAACCCTTTCTGTGTGCCACACATAGAACAATGGTTATTTATTTCTGTTATCTATATACAGAGCACTGATTAACCCTTCTGTGTGCCACACATAGAGCAATGGTTATCTCTTTCTGTTATCCATATACAGAGCACTGATTAACCCCTTCTGTGTACCACACATAGAGCAAGGGTTATTTATTTCTGTTATCTATATACAGAGCACTGATTAACCCCTTCTGTGTGCCACACCTAGAGCAATGGTTATTTATTTCTGTTATCTATATACAGAGCACTGATTAACCCCTTCTGTGTCCAACACATAGAGCAATGGTTATTTATTTCTGTTATCTATATACAGAGCACTGATTAACCCCTTCTGTGTGCCACACATAGAGCAATGGTTATTTATTTCTGTTATCTATATACAGAGCACTGATTAACCCCTTCTGTGTGCCACACATAGAGCAATGGTTATTTATTTCTGTTATCTATATACAGAGCACTGATTAACCCTTTCTGTGTACCACACATAGAGCAATGGTTATTTATTTCTGTTATCTATATACAGAGCACTGATTAACCCTTTCTGTGTACCACACATAGAGCAATGGTTATTTATTTCTGTTATCTATATACAGAGCACTGATTGACCCCTTCTGTGTGCCACACATAGAGCAATGGTTATTTATTTCTGTTATCTATATACAGAGCACTGATTAACCCTATCTGTGTGCCACACATAGAGCAATGGTTATTTATTTCTGTTATCTATATACAGAGCACTGATTAACCCCTTCTGTGTGCCACACATAGAGCAATGGTTATTTATTTCTGTTATCTATATACAGAGCACGGATTAACCCCTTCTGTGTGCCACACATAGAACAATGGATATTTATTTCTGTTATCTATATACAGAGCACTGATTAACCCATTATGTGTGCCACACATAGAGCAATGGTTATTTATTTATGTTATCTATATACAGAGCACTGATTAACCCCTTCTGTGTGCCACACATAGAGCAATGGTTATTTATTTCTGTTATCTATATACAGAGCACTGATTAATCCCTTCTGTGTGCCACACATAGAGCAATGGTTATTTATTTCTGTTATCTATATACAGTGCACTGATTAACCCCTTCTGTGTGCCACACATAGAGCAATGGTTATTTATTTCTGTTATCTATATACAGAGCACTGATTAACCCTTTCTGTGTGCCACACATAGAGCAATGGTTATTTCTGTTATCTATATACAGAGCAATGATTAACCCCTTCTGTGTGCCACACATAGAGCAATGGTTATTTATTTATGTTATCTATATACAGAGCACTGATTAACCCCTTCTGTGTGCCACACATAGAGCAATGGTTATTTATTTCTGTTATCTATATACAGAGCACTGATTAACCCTTTCTGTGTGCCACACATAGAGCAATGGTTATTTATTTCTGTTATCTATATACAGAGCACTGATTAACCCTTTCTGTGTACCACACATAGAACAATGGTTATTTATTTATGTTATCTATATACAGAGCACTGATTAACCCTTTCTGTGTGCCACACATAGAGCAATGGTTATTTATTTCTGTTATCTATATACAGAGCACTGATTAACCCTTTCTGTGTGTCACACATAGAGCAATGGTTATTTATTTCTGTTATCTATATACAGAGCACTGATTGACCCCTTCTGTGTACCACACATAGAGCAATGGTTATTTATTTCTGTTATCTATATACAGAGCACTGATTAACCCTATCTGTGTGCCACACATAGAGCAATGGTTATTTATTTCTGTTATCTATATACAGAGCACTGATTAACCCTTTATGTGTGCCACACATAGAGCAATGGTTATTTATTTCTGTTATTTATATTCAGAGCACTGATTAACCCCTTCTGTGTGCCACACATAGAGCAATGGTTATTTATTTATGTTATCTATATACAGAGCACTGATTAACCCCTTCTGTGTGCCACACATAGAGCAATGGTTATTTATTTCTGTTATCTATATACAGAGCACTGATTAACCCCTTCTGTGTGCCACACATAGAGCAATGGTTATTTATTTCTGTTATCTATATACAGAGCACTGATTAACCCCTTCTGTGTGCCACACATAGAGCAATGGTTATTTATTTCTGTTATCTATATACAGAGCACTGATTAACCCCTTCTGTGTGCCACACATAGAGCAATGGTTATTTATTTCTGTTATCTATATACAGAGCACTGATTAACCCTTTCTGTGTGCCACACATAGAGCAATGGTTTTTTATTTCTGTTATCTATATACAGAGCACTGATTAACCCTTTCTGTGTGCCACACATAGAGAAATGGTTATTTATTCATGTTATCTATATACAGAGCACTGATTAACCCTTTCTGTGTGCCACACATAGAGAAATTGTTATTTATTTCTGTTATCTATATACAGAGCACTGATTAATCCCTTCTGTGTGCCACACATAGAGCAATGGTTATTTATTTCTGTTATCTATCTACAGAGCACTAATTAACCCTTTCTGTGTGCCACACATAGAGCAATGGTTATATATTTCTGTTATCTATATACAGAGCACTGATTAACCCTTTATGTGTGCCACACATAGAGCAATTGTTATTTATTTCTGTTATCTATATACAGAGCACTGATTAACCCTTTCTGTGTGTCACACATAGAGCAATGGTTATTTATTTCTGTTATCTATATACAGAGCACTGATTGACCCCTTCTGTGTGCCACACATAGAGCAATGGTTATTTATTTCTGTTATCTATATACAGAGCACTGATTAACCCTATCTGTGTGCCACACATAGAGCAATGGTTATTTATTTCTGTTATCTATATACAGAGCACTGATTAACCCTTTATGTGTGCCACACATAGAGCAATGGTTATTTATTTCTGTTATTTATATACAGAGCACTGATTAACCCCTTCTGTGTGCCACACATAGAGCAATGGTTATTTATTTCTGTTATCTATATACAGAGCACTGATTAACCCCTTCTGTGTGCCACACATAGAACAATGGTTATTTATTTCTGTTATCTATATACAGAGCACTGATTAACCCCTTCTGTGTGCCACACATAGAGCAATGGTTATTTATTTCTGTTATCTATATACAGAGCACTGATTAGCCCCTTCTGTGTGCCACACATAAAGCAATGGTTATTTATTTCTGTTATCTATATACAGAGCACTGATTAACCCCTTCTGTGTGCCACACATAGAGCAATGGTTATTTATTTCTGTTATCTATATACAGAGCACTGATTAACCACTTCTGTGTGCCACACATAGAGCAATGGTTATTTATTTCTGTTATCTATATACAGAGCACTGATTAACCCCTTCTGTGTACCACACATAGAGCAATTGTTATTTATTTCTGTTATCTCTATACAGAGCACTGATTATCCCCTTCTGTGTGCCACACATAGAGCAATGGTTATTTATTTCTGTTATCTATATACAGAGCACTGATTATCCCCTTCTGTGTGCCACACATAGAGCAATGGTTATTTATTTCTGTTATCTATATACAGAGCACTGATTAACCCCTTCTGTGTACCACACATAGAACAATGGTTATTTATTTCTGTTATCTATATACAGAGCACTGATTAACCCCTTCTGTGTGCCACACATAGAGCAATGGATATTTATTTCTGTTATTTATATACAGAGCACTGATTAACCCCTTCTGTGTGCCACACATAGAGCAATGGTTATTTATTTCTGTTATTTATATACAGAGCACTGATTAACCCATTCTGTGTGCCACACATAGAGCAATGGTTATTTATTTCTGTTATCTATATACAGAGCACTGATTAATCCCTTCTGTGTGCCACACATAGAGCAATGGTTATTTATTTCTGTTATCTATATACAGAGCACTGATTAACCCATTCTGTGTGCCACACATAGAGCAATGGTTATTTATTTCTGTTATCTATATACAGAGCACTGATTAACCCATTCTGTGTGCCACACATAGAGCAATGGTTATTTATTTCTGTTATCTATATACAGAGCACTGATTAACCCCTTCTGTGTGCCACACCTAGAGCAATGGTTATTTATATCTGTTATCTATATACAGAGCACTGATTAACCCCTTCTGTGTCCAACACATAGAGCAATGGTTATTTATTTCTGTTATCTATATACAGAGCACTGATTAACCCCTTCTGTGTGCCACACATAGAGCAATGGTTATTTATTTCTGTTATCTATATACAGAGCACTGATTAACCCCTTCTGTGTGCCACACATAGAGCAATGGTTATTTATTTCTGTTATCTATATACAGAGCACTGATTAACCCTTTCTGTGTGCCACACATAGAGCAATGATTATTTATTTCTGTTATCTATATACAGAGCACTGATTAACCCTTTATGTGTGCCACACATAGAGTAATGGTTATTTATTTCTGTTATCTATATACAGAGCACTGATTAACCCTTTCTGTGTACCACACATAGAGCAATGGTTATTTCTGTTATCTATATACAGAGCACTGATTAACCCCTTCTGTGTGCCACACATAGAGCAATGGTTATTTATATCTGTTATCTATATACAGAGCACTGATAAACCCCTTCTGTGTGCCACACATAGAGCAATGGTTATTTATTTATGTTATCTATATACAGAGCACTGATTAACCCCTTCTGTGTGCCACACATAGAGCAATGGTTATTTATTTCTGTTATCTATATACAGAGCACGGATTAACCCCTTCTGTGTGCCACACATAGAACAATGGATATTTATTTCTGTTATCTATATACAGAGCACTGATTAACCCATTCTGTGTGCCACACATAGAGCAATGGTTATTTATTTATGTTATCTATATACAGAGCACTGATTAACCCCTTCTGTGTGCCACACATAGAGCAATGGTTATTTATTTCTGTTATCTATATACAGAGCACTGATTAATCCCTTCTGTGTGCCACACATAGAGCAATGGTTATTTATTTCTGTTATCTATATACAGTGCACTGATTAACCCCTTCTGTGTGCCACACATAGAGCAATGGTTATTTATTTCTGTTATCTATATACAGAGCACTGATTAACCCTTTCTGTGTGCCACACATAGAGCAATGGTTATTTCTGTTATCTATATACAGAGCAATGATTAACCCCTTCTGTGTGCCACACATAGAGCAATGGTTATTTATTTATGTTATCTATATACAGAGCACTGATTAACCCCTTCTGTGTGCCACACATAGAGCAATGGTTATTTATTTCTGTTATCTATATACAGAGCACTGATTAACCCCTTCTGTGTGCCACACATAGAGCAATGGTTATTTATTTCTGTTATCTATATACAGAGCACTGATTAACCCTTTCTGTGTGCCACACATAGAGCAATGGTTATTTATTTCTGTTATCTATATACAGAGCACTGATTAACCCTTTCTGTGTACCACACATAGAACAATGGTTATTTATTTATGTTATCTATATACAGAGCACTGATTAACCCTTTCTGTGTGCCACACATAGAGCAATGGTTATTTATTTCTGTTATCTATATACAGAGCACTGATTAATCCTTTCTGTGTGTCACACATAGAGCAATGGTTATTTATTTCTGTTATCTATATACAGAGCACTGATTGACCCCTTCTGTGTGCCACACATAGAGCAATGGTTATTTATTTCTGTTATCTATATACAGAGCACTGATTAACCCTATCTGTGTGCCACACATAGAGCAATGGTTATTTATTTCTGTTATCTATATACAGAGCACTGATTAACCCTTTATGTGTGCCACACATAGAGCAATGGTTATTTATTTCTGTTATCTATATACAGAGCACTGATTAACCCCTTCTGTGTGCCACACATAGAGCAATGGTTATTTATTTATGTTATCTATATACAGAGCACTGATTAACCCCTTCTGTGTGCCACACATAGAGCAATGGTTATGTATTTCTGTTATCTATATACAGAGCACTGATTAACCCCTTCTGTGTGCCACAAATAGAGCAATGGTTATTTATTTCTGTTATCTATATACAGAGCACTGATTAACCCCTTCTGTGTGCCACACATAGAGCAATGGTTATTTATTTCTGTTATCTATATACAGAGCACTGATTAACCCTTTCTGTGTGCCACACATAGAGCAATGGTTATTTATTTCTGTTATCTATATACAGAGCACTGATTGACCCCTTCTGTGTGCCACACATAGAGCAATGGTTATTTATTTCTGTTATCTATATACAGAGCACTGATTAACCCTATCTGTGTGCCACACATAGAGCAATGGTTATTTATTTCTGTTATCTATATACAGAGCACTGATTAACCCTTTATGTGTGCCACACATAGAGCAATTGTTATTTATTTCTGTTATCTATATACAGAGCACTGATTAACCCTTTCTGTGTGTCACATATAGAGCAATGGTTATTTATTTCTGTTATCTATATACAGAGCACTAATTGACCCCTTCTGTGTGCCACACATAGAGCAATGGTTATTTATTTCTGTTATCTATATACAGAGCACTGATTAACCCTATCTGTGTGCCACACATAGAGCAATGGTTATTTATTTCTGTTATCTATATACAGAGCACTGATTAACCCTTTATGTGTGCCACACATAGAGCAATGGTTATTTATTTCTGTTATTTATATACAGAGCACTGATTAACCCCTTCTGTGTGCCACACATAGAGCAATGGTTATTTATTTCTGTTATCTATATACAGAGCACTGATTAACCCCTTCTGTGTGCCACACATAGAACAATGGTTATTTATTTCTGTTATCTATATACAGAGCACTGATTAACCCCTTCTGTGTGCCACACATAGAGCAATGGTTATTTATTTCTGTTATCTATATACAGAGCACTGATTAGCCCCTTCTGTGTGCCACACATAAAGCAATGGTTATTTATTTCTGTTATCTATATACAGAGCACTGATTAACCCCTTCTGTGTGCCACACATAGAGCAATGGTTATTTATTTATGTTATCTATATACAGAGCACTGATTAACCCCTTCTGTGTGCCACACATAGAGCAATGGTTATTTATTTCTGTTATCTATATACAGAGCACTGATTAACCCTTTCTGTGTGCCACACATAGAGCAATGGTTATTTCTGTTATCTATATACAGAGCACTGATTAACCCTTTCTGTGTGCCACACATAGAGAAATGGTTATTTATTTATGTTATCTATATACAGAGCACTGATTAACCCTTTCTGTGTGCCACACATAGAGCAATGGTTATTTATTTCTGTTATCTATATACAGAGCACTGATTAACCCTTTCTGGGTGCCACACATAGAGCAATGGTTATTTATTTCTGTTATCTATATACAGAGCACTGATTAACCCCTTCTGTGTGCCACACATAGAGCAATGGTTATTTATTTCTGTTATCTATATACAGAGCACTGATTAACCCCTTCTGTGTGCCACACATAGAGCAATTGTTA
The DNA here is from genome assembly GCF_027579735.1 of Bombina bombina. Taxonomy (NCBI): domain Eukaryota; kingdom Metazoa; phylum Chordata; class Amphibia; order Anura; family Bombinatoridae; genus Bombina; species Bombina bombina. The sequence continues at coordinate 191,112,692 of NC_069509.1, forward strand.
TTTATTTCTGTTATCTATTTACAGAGCACTGATTAACCCTTTCTGGGTGCCACACATAAAGCAATGGTTATTTATTTCTGTTATCTCTATACAGAGCACTGATTATCCCCTTCTGTGTGCCACACATAGAGCAATGGTTATTTATTTCTGTTATCTATATACAGAGCACTGATTAACCCCTTCTGTGTGCCACACATAGAGCAATTGTTATTTATTTCTGTTATCTATTTACAGAGCACTGATTAACCCTTTCTGGGTGCCACACATAAAGCAATGGTTATTTATTTCTGTTATCTATATACAGAGCACTGATTAACCCCTTCTGTGTACCACACATAGAGCAATGGTTATTTATTTCTGTTATCTATATACAGAGCACTGATTAACCCCTTCTGTATGCCACACATAGAGCAATGGTTATTTATTTCTGTTATCTATATACAGAGCACTGATTAACCCTTTCTGTGTGCCACACATAGAACAATGGTTATTTATTTATGTTATCTATATACAGAGCACTGATTAACCCTTTATGTGTGCCACACATAGAGCAATGGTTATTTATTTCTGTTATCTATATACAGAGCACTGATTAACCCTTTCTGGGTGCCACACATAGAGCAATGGTTATTTATTTCTGTTATCTATATACAGAGCACTGATTAACCCCTTCTGTGTGCCACACATAGAGCAATGGTTATTTATTTCTGTTATCTATATACAGAGCACTGATTAACCCCTTCTGTGTGCCACAAATAGAGCAATGGTTATTTATTTCTGTTATCTATGTACAGAGCACTGATTAACCCCTTCTGTGTGCCACACATAGAGCAATGGTTATCTCTTTCTGTTATCTATATACTGAGCACTGATTAACCCCTTCTGTGTGCCACACATAGAGCAATGGTTATCTCTTTCTGTCATCTATATACAGAGCACTGATTAACCCCTTCTGTGTGCCACATATAGAGCACTGATTAACCCCTTCTGTGTGCCACACATAGATCAATGGTTATCTCTTTCTTTTATCTACAGTATGTACAGAGCACTGATTTTGGGTAGACTTCATGGGCCTTTTTGGTTCTTATCTACCGTCAAATTCTATGTTTCTATGAGCACTGATTAACTCCTTCTGCCAGCTACATATAGAGCACTGATTAACTCCTTCTGCCAGCTACATATAGAGCACTGATTAACTCCTTCTGCCAGCTACATATAGAGCACTGATTAACTCCTTCTGCCAGCTACATACAGGGCAATGGTTAACCTCAGGGGAATTTGTGGAAGCAAGCTACTATAGATAATTTTGAATTGACATAAGAAAAAGTTAATAGAATCAATATCTGCTAGGCTCATATTCAGCAGGGATGCATGCTGCCATATAATGTGCCCGTCTATGTACATGCATAATGTAGCAAGGCCATAGGATGCCCAAGACTGTGAGAGTTTGCCATGCAATGTGCTGCAGCACTATTTTGCAGCAAACAAAAGCAATGGTTTCACATTTACAATAATCATATAAAAAACAAGTTCCCCAGAAACACTTCCTTTGCCTATATAACATGACATTGTTACCATTAATATAAAATGACACCAACTATATTATTTGACTAATCTTTCCTTTAGATATATGGTGATGAGGGAATTATTGAGCACCTGTGGAGACATTGTAATTAGAAATTTGACGCAGCGGGAGGTAAAGATGATTAAAAAACTGTCTGAAATTAGCAAACTCTGATGTTTATTTCAAGTTGCTGCAGAATTATTCAGCTATGATGCAGAAAGACAAATTAGAGAAAACTTGAGTCGACTGTAAATAATTAAACTTTCTTTCTCACAGTCTTTCAAGTATCAAGAAAAAGCAGCCAGCTGCGATAGAAAATGAATGTGTCGATACAGAGGTCTTCGTGAAAATATGTGCGGGCAGGTGTAATTATACTAATGATTTATGAAAATGTTGATTAATAAAGAAATAAGTGAACTTACGGACACATACCTGCTACTATACATCATTCAGTTGTTTAGCTAAAAGGTGCAGGGAACATTATTTGTCAGAGAATATTGAAAAGATATTCTATGTAAAAATCAAATGCTATCTTTTGCTTTTTAACAAATTCCCATATCCTTAAAGGGTTAAAGATGTTGCATTCCCGGAATACCCCCTCTAATCTGCATTAGATAAGTATACAGTCAGTATGATTGCTTATGATTGGCTAAACAGGTATATCCATATCTGGAGCAGCACAGACGCACACAATTGATGTTTATAACCGCATTGCAGAAATTAAACACTTAGGGGGCGATTTATTAAGAGCTGAATGGCCCTTTAATGTTCCTGTTTTCGCGTGAGCCTCTGAGGCTGCGGACATCAATCCGCCTAATCTCATACGATCGGGTTGATTGACACCCCTGCTTAAGGCGGATTGGCCGCGAATCTGCAGGGGGCGGTATTGCACAATGATTGCTTGTGCAATGATAAATGCTAACAGCGTTTGCTGTAGTGGATCATGTTCGCCAGACATATGATACATCGGCCTCTTAGGGACAGATTACGAGTGAAGCACTAACAGTTACGCATGAGAGATAAGAGGTTTATCGCGGGTGTTTGCACGTGTCGGGTTTACCACTCTTATTATAAGTTGAAAGTAAACGTGATCGCTTGAGTGCAATCGTGATTTACACTAGAATGGTTAACGCGTCATCAGAGCTCTGGTTAACTGTTTTTGAGAAAAAAAATATTGCACAGAAAAGTTATAAAGGCTCAAAGATATGAGGTCTTAGTTGTTAGAAAAAAAGGCTGGTAAAGAGCTTTGATATAAAGATACATACATATACATGTCTAAAGATGTATGTATATATGTGTATATAAATATATATATGTCTATATATGTGTATATAAGTAGTTATGTATTTATAGCATTTTTATGTATTTACAGACATATATACAGATATCAACACATAAATGCATATATACACATATAAAGACATATATATATATATATACAAACAAATGAAGGGCTGCGCACAGGTTCAAAATAAACTTCACAAATTTATTGTTAAAATATGACCATGACAGACATAGATAAGAGGTAGTCTGACGCGTTTCCCACCCTCTAGTGGTGCTTTATCAGAGTCTCAATGACAATGTACACAGTCCATCCTTAAATAGGGCACTAATTGCCCTCACATCTGCCCACACATAACGAATTTAAAGATACATGCAAACAATTAATTAAAAACAGAAAATAGTACACATCATTAACAGTGCTGACGTAAACTATTGAATGTCCACATTCTATAAGTACTATGGGCCAGTATATGGAGTTACCTAACTGATTATACTATTATTGATCCGCTATATTCTAAACAGATTTAAGCTATTCACACCTATAGCACAATATATATCTATTTGTTATAACCAAATTCTTAGTATTAGCAATACAACAAATGATAATCAATCTAAGCAGAACAACAGTTCACAAGCCATACTCATAGCCTTACAAATCCCACATCTCACTACCACTAAACAAAATAACTGATGTCCCACTCTTTGTTCAAACCTAGTGGGACCCTTGTTTTTAGTTTGAAAATCCAATAAAGTTCTTTCTTATAAAGTATCTTATATCTATTGCCCCCTCTAACCGGTGTTTGTGCTACATCTATAGCTTTAATACTGAAATCGTCAACATTCATGAAGTGCACACCATTGAAATGCTGAGCTACACTTGAATCTTTGTTATAATTTTTAACATAGTTAAAATGTTCACATGCTCTCGTACCCAGTTGTCTCGTCGTTTTACCGACGTACTGGCTATGGCAGGCACTCCAATAGGTACACCACGAATGTGGATTTGCAATTCGCATAAAAATCTATTTTGTATGCGCAGTTATCTATAGTAGATGTAAACTCTTTACTCATGTCAATCATACTACAGGTCAAACAACCTCTGCTCCCACATTTATAATTGCCTGTGGTATTTAACCAAGTTTTCCTACTCCTTGATCTCATTACCATACTCGGTGCTAAAGTTTTAGCTAATGTCATTGTTTTTTTTTACACAAATTTGCAAGAACCCACTGTATCTTTCAGGATCTCATCTGTAGCCAATAAGTGTAAATTCTTTTTGAGTATCTGTACTATTTGTGGGAATTGTTTAGTATATTCTGTTGTAAATAATATGTCCCCTTTCTGTATACCCAAATTTTTAAATTTTGCATTCCTATTCATTTCTTGTGATTGTCCTATTTAAATCCTTGCTGTGTTCAATAACTCAGGATCATAACCCCTCTTTTCCAATCTTTTACACAGTTCCAATGACTGTTGCAAGTAAACACTCAAGCCTTGAGTGTTCCTCCTCAGCCTTATCAGTTTGTGGCCTCTGGGAAAGATATATATATATATATATATATATATATATATATATATATATATATATATATATATATATATATATATATATATATATATATATATATATATATATATATATATATATATATATATATATATATATATATATATATATATATATATATATGTGAGCCCTTTGCAGTTAAGTACATGAAAAAATGTTAAAGCATATTTATACAATATTCATATTTAAAGGGACAGTCTACAATAGAATTTGTATTGTTTAAAAGATAGATAAGCCCTTTATTACCCATTCCCCAGTTTTGCATAACCAACACAGATATATATTAATATACATTTTACCTCTGTGATTACCTTGTATCTAACCCTCTGCAGACTGCTCCTTATCTCAGTTATATTAATATACTTTTTACCTCTGTGATTACCTTGTATCTAAGCCTCTGCAGACTGCTCCTTATCTCAGTTATATTAATATACTTTTTACCTCTGTGATTACCTTGTATCTAAGCCTCTGCAGACTGCCCCTTATCTCAGTTATATTAATATACTTTTTACCTGTGTGATTACCTTGTATCTAAGCCTCTGCAGACTGCTCCTTATCTCAGTTATATTAATATACATTTTACCTCTGTGATTACCTTGTATCTAACCCTCTGCAGACTGCTCCTTATCTCAGTTATATTAATATACTTTTTACCTCTGTGATTACCTTGTATCTAAGCCTCTGCAGACTGCTCCTTATCTCAGTTATATTAATATACTTTTTACCTCTGTGATTACCTTGTACCTAAGCCTCTGCAGACTGCTCCTTATCTCAGTTATATTAATATACTTTTTACCTCTGTGATTACCTTGTATCTAAGCCTCTGAAGACTGCTCCTTATCTCAGTTATATTAATATACTTTTTACCTGTGTGATTACCTTGTATCTAAGCCTCTGCAGACTGCTCCTTATCTCAGTTATATTAATATACATTTTACCTCTGTGATTACCTTGTATCTAACCCTCTGCAGACTGCTCCTTATCTCAGTTATATTAATATACTTTTTACCTCTGTGATTACCTTGTATCTAAGCCTCTGCAGACTGCTCCTTATCTCAGTTATATTAATATACTTTTTACCTCTGTGATTACTTTTTATCTAAGCCTCTGCAGACTGCCCCTTATCTCAGTTATATTAATATACTTTTTATCTCTGTGATTACCCTGTATCTAAGCCTCTGCAGACTGCTCCTTATCTCAGTTATATTAATATACTTTTTACCTCTGTGAATACCTTGTATCTAAGGCTCTGCAGACTGCCCCTTATCTCAGTTATATTAATATACTTTTTACCTCTGTGATTAGCCTGTATCTAGGCCTCTGCAGACTGCTCCTTATCTCAGTTATATTAATATACTTTTTACCTCTGTGATTACCCTGTATCTAAGCCTCTGCAGACTGCCCCTTATCTCAGTTATATTAATATACTTTTTACCTCTGTGATTACCTTGTATCTAAGGCTCTGCAGACTGCCCCTTATCTCAGTTATATTAATATACTTTTTACCTCTTTGATTACCTTGTATCTAAGCCTCTTCTCACAGCCCCCTGATCACATGACTGTGACTATTTATTATCTACTAGGCGATAAGCCTGCCCAGAGGGAAGTCTATGTTTAAAAACTACAACCCCCCAAGCTAAAGTTATAAAAAATTACAGAAAAAAATAAACAAAGCTATCCAAAATAAGAAAATTAAACCTAAACTAATACCCCTATAAAAATAAAAAATCCCCCCAAAATAAAAACACCCTCTAATCTAATACTAAACTACCAATAGCCCTTAAAATTGCCTTTTGTAGGGCATTGTCCTAAGTTTAACAGCTCTTTTACCTCTAAAAAATACTAAATCCCCCCTAACAGTAAAAAAACCCCACCCACCAAACCCCCCAAAATAAAAAAACTAACACTAAAAAAACTAAATTACCCATTGTCCCTAAAGGGGCATTTGAATGGGCATTGCCCTTAAAAGGGCATTCAGCTCGTTTACTGCCCTTAAAAGGACAATCAGCTCCTTTTCAAGCCAAAAAAAACATAATCTAAAAAGAAAAACACCCCAAAAATTAAAATAAAAGAGTCTAAACCTAAGCCCCAAATAGGTACTCACTGTTCCTGAAGTCCGGCAGAGAAGGTCTTCTTCCAGACGGATCCATCATCTGCAATCTTTATCCGGAGTGAAGGCAGCAAAGAGCAGAGGTGCAGAGCTGTTTTCCCGATGCCTGGATCCTCAGCGGCGGTCCTCAACGGTGGCGGTCCTCCGCAGCTATCATTGGTGGAGGAGGCACTCCTCGGCGCCATGGAGGCTCCACTTCATCCTATGTCCATCGTAAACTGAAGATTGAATGCAAGGTACCACAATCAATTTGGGGTACCTTGCATTCCTATTGGCTGAAATTTTTAAATCAGCCAATAGGATTAGATCTACTGAAATCCTATTAGCTGTTCAAATCAGCCAATAAGATTTCATTAGCTCTCATCCTATTGGCTGATTTTAAAGTATCAGCCAATATAAATGCAAGATACCCCAATAAATATGGGGTACCTTGCATTCAATCTTCAGTATGTGGCGGACGATTGCATGAGGAGGAGCCTCCACGCCGCTGAGGAGCGCCACCCCCGAGAAGCGCTGCTGAGGATTGCCACATATGGGAAGACAGCTCCGCACCTCAGCGCCATCTTCGCTGTGGATGAAGATAGAAGATGATGGACCCACCTGGAAGAAGACCTCCACCAAACTTCAGGAACCATGAGTACCTATTTGGGGCTTAGTGTTAGGGTTTTTTATTTCTTGGGGGGTTTTTTATTTTTAAGATTAGGGATTTGGGCACAGTAAAAGAGCTGAATGCCCTTTTAAGGGCAACGCCCATACAAATGCCCCTTTAGGGGCAATGGGTAGTTTAGCTTTTTTTAGTGTTAGGTTTCTTTATTTTGGGGGGTTTGGTGGGTGGAGTGTTTTACTGTTAGGGTGGGGCCTTGGTTTATTTTTAATGTAAAAGAGCTGATTTCTTTAGGGCAATGCCCTACAAAAAGCCCTTTTAAGGGGGTATTGGTAGTTTATTCTTATATTAGGGGGTGTTTTTATTTTTTTTATTTTTTTTATTTTCATAGGGATTAGGTTTAATTTTTTAATTTTGGATAATGGGGTTTATTATTTTGTTATTTTTTTTATTTTTATTTTTTATTTTTGGTATTGTTAGACTTTTTTATTTTCTGTAATTTTAGATTAGTTTAAACTTAGTTTTCTTTATTTTTAAAGTAATGTTAGTTTTTTTATTTTAATTGTAATTTAGGATTATTTTAATTTATGTAATGGGGTTAATTTAGGTGGTGTCAGGTTAGGGGGCTTAGTGATTAGTTATTTGCATTGTGGGGTTTGGCTGTTTAGGGGTTATTAGATTTATTATGTTAATTGCGATGCGGATTAATGGTGGTTTAGGGGTTAATAGATTTATTAGATTAATTAACAATGTGGGATAATGGCGGTTTAGGGGTTAATAGATGTATTAGGTAGTTTGCGATGTTGGGGTTGGCGGATTTAGGGGTTAATAATTCTATTAGGTAGTTTGTTGGGGGGGTTTTCTTAATACTTATTGCGGGCAGTTAGGTTTTTTTAATGCTTATTGCGGGCGGTTAGGTTTTTGTTTTTGTAATGCTCAGTTTGCCTTCGCTGCAGCCAGATGAATTCTTTTGGCTGTGCGTGCAGCTAACGTTCCTTTGAGGATGCGTGCGCAACTGGCAACACCGACGGACACGTTACAAACGCGATTATAATATAGATTGACTTGCATTTTATCCAATTAGTGCAGTGTCTGCCACAAACCAAGGGTGTTAGCACGATGTTATCTCACATGAACTAGCACTCCCCTGTTGTGAAAAGCAAATAAAAAAGCATGTGATAAGAGGCTGTCTTTAGTGGCTTTGAAACAGGCAGACATTTAGAGGTTTAAATATTATAAAGTACATTAATATAACAATGTTGGTTGTGCAAAGCTGAGGAATGGGTAGTAAAGGTGTTATCTATCTTTTTTAATAAAAACATTTTTAGTGTAGACTGTCCCTTTAAAGGGACAGTCTACACTAGAATTTTTATTGTTTTAAAAGATAGATAATCCCTTTATTACCCATTTCCCAGTTTTGCATAACCAACACAGTTATAATAATATACTTTTTTTTTTTAAATAAGTTTTTTATTGGGTGACAATTCCAACAGCGTTCACAAACTTTAGTCATATGATAACAATAAAATTGAAAAACATGTTATACTTTCAAAAACAGAACTTATGATTAATTTTTGCCGCTGAACTGTCCTCCCCACTTTCCATTTTATCTCCCCCCCTCCCCTATTTAACATCAACCATCTCCCCTGTTCAATTATCCTCTCTATCTCTGCCCCCCCCTTCTCTGGGGCTCCATGTACTCTTCCACCCTTCTTCTTCTATCATTTCTGCATTTACAACGTTTAGTGTCTTTCAGATTGGTAAAAGTTCTTACCCGTTATCATTCCTTTTCTGGTAGTGTTCTGCAGTTAAATGCCTCCGCATCTTAATGTTTAGCAGTGGACTCCTTCCCCCCCTGGGACTCGCTTTTCCAATTTGTAGTGTTTACAGTATGTTCCATTCCCCTCTCAGTTGTGCAGTTAATATGTATTCTGAGTTACGGAATGGGTGTAATATCTGTTTTTGTATCTGAGTTGACAGTTGTAGGATCAACCTCTCCCATTTCCTCATGAAAACCTTGACCCTATCTTTTACATCTCTCATGGTATCAAATTGTTCTATTATCATCTGTTGCCGCAGCGCACTTTTGAGCTGTCCTAGTGTTGGTGGTTCCCTCTTCCTCCATTCCTTGAGAATTAATTTCCTTGCTGTGAGGATTATGTTATGTATAAGTCGTTTCTGTGTGCCTAGTTTAGCTGTAATGTCTAGAAGTACTATAGCTTTCCCATCTAGTTTAATCTGGGTAGAGCACATCTTGTTTATCCATCTTTCCGTCATGGCCCAAAATTTTGTCAGTCTTGGGCAAGTCTCAAGTAAATGTACATATTCAGGGTCTGGCTGCCTACATTTGACACAGACATTTTCTGCGTCCTTCACCCATTTACTGTATAACCTGGGGGTGACATGTGCCCTATGAATCGTTTTGATGTGCATCTCCCTTATGTCTGCTCCTATGGTGGCTTTCCTGACTTTTTCTATACTCTCTGTGATTTGTTCCTCCGAAATTGGTGTCTGCAGTATGTCTGACCATTTGTCGCCCAGGCTTGCCCTGTGCTTTTGGTTTGGCCTGTCTATCAGCATTTTGTATATTGGGGAAACAGAGTGACCTCCTTGGGATGTTAGAGCAACTAGTTTTGATATCGGGTCAGTATGATCTGTGAAATCTATGTGTTTCTGCAACTGTGTAACGTAATGTTTGACTTGCAAGTATGCAAAGTGGTGCTGTCTAGGTAGTGTGTATTCTTTTTGTAGGTCTTGGAATGTATGGATCAACCCTGTAGACTCCGACACCAACTGTTTAACTGTGTGTAAGCCTTTGTCTTTCTTTGAAATGGTTTTGTCGTCAGTCCTGCCGGGAAGTCAGGGTTCCCCCCCATGGGTATAAATTTCGTGTGTGTACGTGATACCCCCATCCACTTACACATCTTTGTCCAGGCCCTTACTGATTCCCCAAAGATTGGAAAGTCCTTGGTCCATATGCGTATTTTGTGATTTTCCATGTGTGGTAACATAGCTAATGCCCATGGCTGAACCATACTGCTTTCTATTTCCTTATGTGTGAAGTGGTTTGTGTTACTTAGCCAGTCCAAGACGTATTTGCCAGACGTGGCCCAGTTGTATAGTTCCAAGTTCGGTAGTCCAAAACCTCCTGCATGAACCGAACACATGAGCTTCTCCAGGCTAAGCCTGTGTTTTTTCCCTGACCATATAAACTTCGCCAATTGTGTGTTTAAATGTTTCAAATCTTTCTTATGCAATAGCAAGGGAATCATTTGGAAGGGGTACATAAGTCTAGGAAACAGGATCATTTTTATCAGGCAAATTCTACCTGACATTGACACCGGTAATGCCTTCCAATTTCCGAGATCCTCTATGATTTTGCTAATTATCGGTTTATAGTTAAGTGCATACCATCTGGATGGGTCCTTTGATAAGCTAATCCCCAAGTATTTAATAGTGTCCTCTAGTATTTTAAATTTGAATCCTAGGTCTTCTTTGTAGCCAGATGGAGATAGCCACAGGATCTCACTCTTATCTTTGTTAATTTGGTACCCCGAGATTTTGCTAAAGTCCTCAATAATAGACATTAGTCGTGGTGTGTCCCTTTCTGGGTCCGATATGAATAATACCATATCATCTGCGTACAGGGATAGGTGCAATGTCGCCTTTCCCACCCTTATTCCTTGTGTTTCAGTCCTAATTCTGTATGCTAGCGGCTCCATGGCCAAGTCAAAAAGGAGGGGAGACAGAGGGCAGCCTTGCCTCGTTCCCCTCCCCAGTCGGAATCTTGGAGAGAGTGTGCCATTGATAATTACTGCCGCCTGAGCTGACCTATAAATGCTGGCGATCGACCCGAAGAAGGAGCCCCTAATTCCATATCTAGTCAACGTGTGGAATAAATGTTCCCACAGCACCTTGTCAAAAGCCTTCTCTGCGTCGATCGCCAGCATGCATGCTTTTTGTGGTGGAATATCTGTTTTTCCTCCCTCCCTATTGTTCCAGTAGTGTTGTAAAACTAATTGTACTTTCCTGATGTTGAGGACTGATGATCTACCCTTGACGAACCCTGTTTGGTCGCTGTGGATCAAGGATGGTATTATGATAGCTAACCTATTGGCCAGAATTTTAGTGAAGATTTTATAGTCACTATTTAATAGTGATATGGGTCTATATGATTCCCTGACTGTGGGGTCCCTACCTGGTTTTGGAAGGACACAGATATGTGCCTCTGTGAATCTTTCACTCAGCTCCTCCCCTCCTGTTATCTTATCAAATAGTGTGACTAGCGGTGTCGATATTTCTTCTTTCATCAGTTTGTAGAATTCGTTGGGTAAGCCGTCAGGTCCTGCTGTCTTATTTAGGGGTAGGTGCCCTATTGTCTTATGTATTTCCTGTATTGTGATCGGTGCGTTTAATAGTTGGAGGTTCTCCTCTGTGATTTGGGGTAATTTAATGCCTTCCCAAAACTGTTCCCTGTGTCTTCTGTCTACTGAATGTGGTGTATATAGTTCTGAGTAGTAGTCGCTGAATGCCTGCTGTTTTTCAGCTTCCGTGATTAAGGCTTTACCCTGGACCTTCAGTGTCTGTATTACATTGGGTTTTCTCACTAACCTTGTGATGTTGGCTAGGGTACTGCTTATCTTATTGCCATATCTGTAAAAACGTGCCCTGGCTCTGGTTATGGTTCCTTTAGCATTTTGCAGCAAAAATGTATCCCTCTGTAATTTAACTCCAGTATACTTTTGCCTGTTCTCTGCGTTAGGGGCCCTAAGATATTTATTGTATGCGATTGTGACTTGTCTTAGTAGTGTGTCCTCTCTTTGTTTGTATTTCTTGTTAACCCCTGATGCGTATGACATTATGACTCCTCTTAAAACCGCCTTAGCTGTGTCCCAGAATAAGGCCGGTGTTGACATGTGTGCTTTGTTAGCTTCTGCATAATGCAGCCACTCCCCTTTGAGATGATTTAGCAGATTAGCATCCCTGTACAAGTAGTATGGGAATTTCCATCCCTCCCTTTTGGGTCATCTGGGCCCCACCGTCATGGTCATTGAAATTGGTGCATGGTCTGAGAGTGTGACTGTGTCAATTTTAGTGTCCAAAATCTGTGTGCTCAAAGTGGACGATATGAGGAAGAAGTCTATCCTGGATAGTGTCTGCTTAGATGGGGATATGCATGTGAAGTCCCTACTGTCTGGGTATCTCGCCCTCCAGATGTCTATCACTTTCAATGCCCTCTTAAATTTGTTCAGTATCCTTGTTTCTCTCTTGCAGTATGCGGCTGGTTGGTTTTTGTTCCCTGGAATGTCTGGGTTGGGGAATCTGTCCGCCGGTACCTGTGGTGCGATGTTGAAGTCACCTACCACTACTAGTTGTGTCTCTGTATGAGTCAATAATTTCCTTTGTATTGTTTGCCAAAACTCAGCCTTCTTGTGTAAGGGGCCGTACAGTCCACATAGAGTAAATGTCGTTTGTTCCACTTCTATATTTAGAATTATATATCTACCCTCGTTGTCTATTTCCCTGTGTGTTATCTTGTATGGTAATTGTTTTCTGAATAGGATGGCTACCCCTCTTGCTCTTCTAGCTTCATATGGTGTGAAGGTGACCTCACCCACCCAATCTTGTTGGAGTTTCCTGTGTTCTTCTTGGGATAAATGTGTCTCCTCCAACACTGCAATGTCAGCTCTTTGTTTTTTAAGGTATTTAAGAATTGCTTTTCTCTTTATGGGTGACGTGACCCCACCCACATTCCATGCTACTATCTTAATCTGATTTAGTGACATTGTGCTGTAAATGCAATGTGTCTCCAATGTATGTTTGTGTAATATGTGTGTTAGTCAAATAAGCGCTTACCCTTGTTGTGTTCACCAGAAGTATTTAAAGATGTCTATGACCTACTTGTTTTCCTTTTCTGTGAATTGTAGCAGAGTCCCAGGGGAGGTCGTAAGCTGAGTCCAACCTGCTTGCCGAGGATAAGAGAAAAACAGTTTAAACAATAGCTTGTTTTGATTACCTTATTCTCCCAACACCCAACCTTCCTATACTTTACAAAAAACAGTATATCTATTAAATAACAAGCCCATCCCCCCCCCCAATAACATGAACTGTGCTACTTATTGTTACTGTTCATTTCTGTGTCTTAATAAAGTCCTTAGGTGAAGACCTTTGGTCTTTCTTTTCCTTTTGCTCTTGATGTTGCTACCAGTCCTATAGCAGGTCTTGCCTTGCTTGTATGAAATCCTTTCCTATATGAATTTTGATGCTATCTTTACTACTCTGCCAGTGGGCGGTGCTCTTCTTCTTCCTGCTGATTTCCACCTCCTGCAGCTTGTCTTAGGTACTTCTGTATTTGACCCGTCGAGTCAAAAAGTCTTGGGCCCTGAGGTGTTTGAATCCTGAGTTTTGCTGGGTACAGTAATGCCACTGGGATTCCTTTTTCTATGAGTTGTCGGCAATATGGGGAAAACTCTCTTCTCTTCCTGGTCACGTCCGCTGAGTAGTCTTGAAAGATGTGTAGTTTTTTGCCCTCATATTGGATGGGTCCAACTTGTCTGTATGCTCTCAACAGTTGTACTTTGTCTTTAAAATTTAAATATTTTATCATAACTTGCCGAGGTGGTGCATCTTTATTGTCCATTTCTCTCATCCTACCTACTCTATGAGCCCTTTCCACTATACACGGAATGTTGGCCTCTGTGAGTTGTAGTATTTGTGGTAAGGTAACCTCTGCAAAATGTATCAGTTCGGTGCCTGGGACTGACTCTGGCAACCCCACAACCCTCAAGTTGTTCCTCCTCGACCTGTTTTCCAGGTCATCCACTTTTGCTAGTAGTATAGAATTTTGTCTCTGAAGTTGTGTAACGTTTGTGTTGGTGTCACGTTGTCTAATCTCTGTGTCCGAGATTCTTTGTTCGACTTGTGTCAATCTTGTTGAGAAGTGTTTAAATTCGGACGATAGTGAGTCCATTCCATTTTGGAGCTGTTCAATCTTTGGGAGGAACAACGCTGACAACTGAGAGACTATGGGGTGAGTGTCTTGTAACTGAGAGTCAAATGTTGTGTCCTCATTATTGGGTTCTGCATGTATTTCTGCCAAATGCCTTGTTTTGCGCTCTGCATTTTTGTTCCTAGATGCCATGGTTTCTGTTCTTTTTTTGAAGCTATGATAATATTTTTGCATACAGTAGTCTGATAATTGAGCTTCTTATTAAATCAGGAATCGGGTTAGTGAGAGTTCTAGGGGATATATGTACGCCCCTTTGCTCGGCTGCACCTCTTGTATGAGTGGCTTGAGTTGCGGCCCTATAGGAATGTCTGTAATCCTGGTAGTCTGTGTTAGTCCCCCAATAGGGTCTTGGTCTTCACCGTTGTGGTAATGGCACTGTGCTTGTTCAGGCGAGGGTGTATTGGGGCCATGGGGGGGAGTCAGGCCATGGGGTTCTACTCCTCACATGGCATCCTCATTGCTGAGTGTGAATCGATTACCTCCTTTCCGATAATCTATTTGTGCTTTTCCAGGGCCCAACCCCAGTGCTGTGCTGCACCCCCCTTCGTATCTCTGCTGCTGTGTGTAATGAGGGTGTTGTTTTAGGGTTAATAACCTTTAGGCCCAGTTCTCTAACTTGTATATCCTTTCCCTCCACCTGGTGTCTTTGTGGGGGCCTGTAAATTCTGTGCGCTACGTGGCCTGTGCGGTATTACCCCCTCAGATGACGTTTGTTTCTGGGTGTATTGTCCCTTTGTTTCCCTTCTAGCCAATGTCCCTTCCGATTCTAATATGGGTAGGGTTTTTGGTGTCTTTTTTGTAATCTATAGCGTGATTCTCTTAAGTTACAGTTCCGTTTGCACCGCTATAGTATGTTACCCTTGCCACGTGGGTCCTTGGCTGTGTGAAAAATGGTCTCTTTAGTACTCACTGTCTCTTTGGGTACCTAGCGACTTCCTCCGCTATCTTTTGTGCCTTTTTGCACTCCTCCGATATCGTCGCTTTTATTCCTTTATGCTTTGCAGGCGAGATGGTTACTGCGCTTTCGCGCCACTGATGTACTGACTGTCCGGGTGCCGGGGCGGTAAACTTCCCCCACATGCTTCTTTGGCCGACACTGACCTGTCCGAGGTGTTAAGGACTTAGGGGTCGTGTAAGGCTTGTGCGTTGGAGCTGATTGAGCGGTTTTTAATGTTTTAATACTACCGCTTGCCCGGAGCTCTCTGTCCTTGCTTCCACTCTTCAGCTCCGCCTCCCGGAAGTCTCATAATAATATACTTTTAACCTCTGTGATTATCTTGTATCTAAGCCTCTGCAAACTGCCCCTTTTTTCAGTTCTTTTGACAGACTTGCAGTCTAGCCAATCAGTGCCTGCTCCCAGATAACTTCTTGTGCACGAGCACAGTGTTATCTATATGAAATACGTGAACTAACACCCTCTATTGGTGAAAAACTGTTAAAATGCAATCTGAAAGAGGTGGGCTTCAAGGTCTAAGAAATTAGCATATGAACCTCCTAGGTTAAGCTTTCAACTAAGAATACCAAGAGAACAAAGCAAAATTGGTGATAAAAGTAAATTGGAAAATTGTTTAAAATTACATGCTCTATCTGAATCATGAAAGTTTATATTGGCCTAGACTGTCCCTTTAATAAATTATTATACTGTGTATTTACTGTAAATATTTCACATTCCCATGTTCTGCACATAGAAGAATATGTTCTAAGTATTTATAAATAATATTCCTATACATAGATCTGTATATATCTATACCTATATATAATCATCTACAGTTGTATGCAAAAGTTTAGGCACCCCTGAAAATTTCAATGATTTTCATATATAAATAATTGGGTGTTTGGATCAGCAATATCATTTTGATCTATCAAATAACTGAAGGACACAGTAATATTTCAGTAGTGAAATAAGGTTTATTGGATTAACAGAAAATGTGCAATATGCATCAGACAGGTGCATAAATGTGGGCATCCTTGTCCTGTTGTTGATTTAAATACCCGTAGCTACCTAGCACTGATTAATAAGAACACACAATTGGTTTGGTGAGCCCATTAAGCCTTGAACTTTATAGACAGGTGCATCCAATCATGAGAAAAGGTATTTAAGGTGGCCAATTGCAAGTTGTTGTTCTCTTTGACTCTCCTCTGAACAGT
This sequence comes from Bombina bombina, assembly GCF_027579735.1. Classification (NCBI taxonomy): domain Eukaryota; kingdom Metazoa; phylum Chordata; class Amphibia; order Anura; family Bombinatoridae; genus Bombina; species Bombina bombina. The sequence goes on from NC_069509.1 coordinate 191,128,978, forward strand.
GGCAACATGGGGGCCTCAAAACAACTCTCAAATGACCTGAAAACAAAGATTGTTCAACATTATGGTTTAGGGGAAGGCTACAAAAAGCTATTTCATAGATTTAAGCTGTCAGTGTCCACTGTGAGGAATGTAGTGAGGAAATGGAAGACCACAATCACAGTTCTTCTTCTTCAGTAGAAGTGGCAAGCCAAGTAAAATATTGGATAGGCAAAGGATGGTGAGAATGGTCAAAAACAGCCCACAGACAACCTCCAAAGACCTACAACATCATCTTGCTGCAGATGGTGTCACTGTGCATCGTTCAACAATTCAGCGCACTTTGCACAAGGAGAAGCTGTATGGGAGAGTGATGCGGTCGAAGTCATTTCTGCACACACGCCACAAACAGAGTCGCTTGAGGAATGCAAACGCACATTTGGACAAGCCAGATTCATTTTGGAAGATGGTGCTGTGGACTGATGAAACAAAGATTGATTTTTTTGGTCATAACAAGGGGCGTTAAGCATGGCAGAAAAAGAACACAGCGCTCCAAAACAAACACTTGCTACCCACAGTAAAATATGGTGGATGTTCCATCATGCTGTGGGGCTGTGTGGCCAGTGCCGGTACTGGGAATCTTATAAAAGTTGAGGGTTGCATGGATTCCACTCAATATCAGCAGATACTTGAGAATAATGTTGAGGAATCAGTCACAAAGTTGAAGTCACGCCGGGGCTGGATATTTCAACAAGACAACGACACAAAACACTGCTCAAAATCTACTCTGGCATTTATGTAGGGGAACAAGTACAATGTTCTGGAATGGCCATCCCAGTCCCTAGACCTGAATATCATTGAAAATCTGTGGGGTGATTTGAAGCCGGCTGTCCATGCTCGGCAACCATCAAACCTAACTGAACTGGAGATGTTTTGAAAGAAGGAATGTACCAAAATACCTTCATCCAGAATCCAGACACTCATTACAGGCTATAGGAAGTGTCTAGAGGCTGTTATTTCTGCTAAAGTAGGCTCTACTAAATTGTAATGTATTATTTCTGTTGGGGTGCCCAAATTTATGCACCTGTCTAATTTCATTTTGATGCATATTGCACATTTTCTGTTAATCCAATAAACCTCATTTCACTACTGAAATATTACTGTGTCCTTCAGGTATTTTATAGATCAAAATGAAATTGCTGATCCAAACACCCAATTATTTACGAATGAAAATCATAGAAATTGTCAGGGGTGCCTAAACTTTTGCATATGATTGTATATATATATATAAAGGTATAAATATATATTGTACCAAAATACCATCAAATATATATACAAATATGTATTTATGAATAAATAGAACATATTCTGCTGTGCAGCACTTTAGAATGTGGATTCATATTTTCATGCTGGGTTAGCGCACTTAAGAATATGCCATCAGGTTTGTGCACGAGTTGAGTGTCTTTTTCCAGTGCAATATTCTAAGTTCGGCTTCAAAGCGCTCGTGCTGGAGCATTAAATAGCGCTCCACTTTAATCTGGCCCTTAGTTAAAGAGATTCATTTGTTAAAGGGACAGTGAAGTCAAAATTAAACTTTTATGATTCAGATAGATGAAATTTTGAACAACTTTCCAATTTACTTCTATTATATTACAGTATTTGTTTTGTTCACCTTTGTTTTAAAAGCATATCTAGGTAGGTTCAGGAGCAGCAATGTGCTACTCAAAGCTAGCTGCTGATTGGTGGCTGAACGTATGCCTCTTGGCATTGGCTCACCTGATGTGTTCAGCTAGCTCCCAGTAAAGTCCTTCAGAAAAAGATACCAAGAGAATGAAGCAAATGTGTTAATAGAAGTAAATTGGAAAGTTCTTTAAAATGGTATTCTCTATCTAAATCATTAAATAAACATTTTGGATATATTGCTTATTTAAAATGAAAATGCTTTGAATGAAATAGTGCATGTTTGTTGTGCACATCTAGTTAGGCTTCAGTGTACCGGTCTGGTGCTAAATAAACCTCTGTACACAGGAGGCTACTAAACAGGTACATGGTGTGAACCCGGGATAGGTCACATATGGCCCTTTGCACTAGATGTTATGCCCCAGAATAAAGCAAAAATAACAATCAGTAAGATTATAAGTTATGCGCTAAACCGGATGCGTAAATAACACAAAAAAAATAGCGTATCGAGGGGGGCGGAGCCGGCAGCAACCATGACGGTCGCATAACTCCGGAGCTTCGCAATTAAAGTCTTTAGACCAGGGTGTAATGAGCTGCATATTTTTATTAACTTTTCCTCCTATATCTTTCTATTTTCTTTTCTTTATTTCTTTATTTCTTTATTTAACCAAAACTTCTTTTTCTTTTACATTGCAACCTTACTGAATTCTTCATCTGTTACTGTAGATGCATTATTTTCCTTCACATCTGTATTTTTCCAAACTGTTCACTCCTGACCTAATAAGTGATGTATCTGTAACATCTTTTTTCTAGCCTAATTAGTATTTATTAGTAACAACTTAATTCTAGCCTAATAAGTATGTATCAGTAACAACTTACTTCTAGCCTAATAAGTATGTATCAGTAACAACTTACTTCTAGCCTAATAAGTATTTATTAGTAACAACTTACTTCTAGCCTAATAAGTATTTATTAGTAACAACTTACTTCTAGCCTAATAAGTATGTATCAGTAACAACTTACTTCTAGCCTAATAAGTATGTATCAGTAACAACTTACTTCTAGCCTAATAAGTATGTATCAGTAACAACTTACTTCTAGCCTAATAAGTATGTATCAGTAACAACTTACTTCTAGCCTAATAAGTATTTATTAGTAACAACTTATTTCTAGCCTAATAAGTATTTATTAGTAACAACTTACTTCTAGCCTAATAAGTATGTATCAGTAACAACTTACTTCTAGCCTAATAAGTATGTATCAGTAACAACTTACTTCTAGCCCAATAAGTATTTATTAGTAACAACTTACTTCTAACCTAATAAGTATGTATCAGTAACAACTTACTTCTAGCCTAATAAGTATGTATCAGTAACAACTTACTTCTAGCCTAATAAGTATGTATCAGTAACAACTTACTTCTAGCCTAATAAGTATGTATCAGTAACAACTTACTTCTAGCCTAATAAGTATGTATCAGTAACAACTTACTTCTAGCCTAATAAGTATTTATTAGTAACAACTTACTTCTAGCCTAATAAGTATGTATCAGTAACAACTTACTTCTAGCCTAATAAGTATGTATCAGTAACAACTTACTTCTAGCCTAATAAGTATGTATCAGTAACAACTTACTTCTAGCCTAATAAGTATTTATTAGTAACAACTTACTTCTAGCCTAATAAGTATGTATCAGTAACAACTTACTTCTAGCCTAATAAGTATGTATCAGTAACAACTTACTTCTAGCCTAATAAGTATTTATTAGTAACAACTTACTTCTAACCTAATAAGTATGTATCAGTAACAACTTACTTCTAGCCTAATAAGTATGTATCAGTAACAACTTACTTCTAGCCTAATAAGTATGTATCAGTAACAACTTACTTCTAGCCTAATAAGTATGTATCAGTAACAACTTACTTCTAGCCTAATAAGTATGTATCAGTAACAACTTACTTCTAGCCTAATAAGTATTTATTAGTAACAACTTACTTCTAGCCTAATAAGTATTTATTAGTAACAACTTACTTCTAGCCTAATTAGTATTTATTAGTAACAACTTACTTCTAACCTAATAAGTATTTATTAGTAACAACTTACTTCTAGCCTAATAAGTATGCATCAGTAACAACTTACTTCTAGCCTAATAAGTATGTACCAGTAACAACTTACTTCTAGCCTAATAAGTATTTATTAGTAACAACTTACTTCTAGCCTAATAAGTATTTATTAGTAACAACTTACTTCTAGCCTAATTAGTATTTATTAGTAACAACTTACTTCTAGCCTAATAAGTATGTATCAGTAACAACTTACTTCTAGCCTAATAAGTATGTATCAGTAACAACTTACTTCTAGCCTAATAAGTATTTATTAGTAACAACTTACTTCTAGCCTAATAAGTATGTATCAGTAACAACTTACTTCTAGCCTAATAAGTATGTATCAGTAACAACTTACTTCTAGCCTAATAAATATTTATTAGTAACAACTTACTTCTAGCCTAATAAGTATTTATTAGTAACAACTTACTTCTAGCCTAATAAGTATGTATCAGTAACAACTTACTTCTAGCCTAATAAGTATGTATCAGTAACAACTTACTTCTAGCCTAATAAGTATTTATTAGTAACAACTTACTTCTAGCCTAATAAGTATTTATTAGTAACAACTTACTTCTAGCCTAATAAGTATGTATCAGTAACAACTTACTTCTACCCTAATAAGTATTTATTAGTAATAACTTACTTCTAGCCTAATAAGTATTTATTAGTAACAACTTACTTCTAGCCTAATAAGTATGTATCAGTAACAACTTACTTCTAGCCTAATAAGTATGTATCAGTAACAACTTACTTCTAGCCTAATAAGTATTTATTAGTAACAACTTACTTCTAGCCTAATAAGTATTTATTAGTAACAACTTACTTCTAGCCTAATTAGTATTTATTAGTAACAACTTACTTCTAACCTAATAAGTATGTATCAGTAACAACTTACTTCTAGCCTAATAAGTATGTATCAGTAACAACTTACTTCTAGCCTAATTAGTATTTATTAGTAACAACTTACTTCTAGCCTAATAAGTATTTATTAGTAACAACTTACTTCTAGCCTAATAAGTATGTATCAGTAACAACTTACTTCTAGCCTAATTAGTATTTATTAGTAACAACTTAATTCTAGCCTAATAAGTATGTATCAGTAACAACTTACTTCTAGCCTAATAAGTATGTATCAGTAACAACTTACTTCTAGCCTAATAAGTATTTATTAGTAACAACTTACTTCTAGCCTAATAAGTATTTATTAGTAACAACTTACTTCTAGCCTAATAAGTATGTATCAGTAACAACTTACTTCTACCCTAATATGTATTTATTAGTAACAACTTACTTCTAACCTAATAAGTATGTATCAGTAACAACTTACTTCTAGCCTAATAAGTATTTATTAGTGACAACTTACTTCTAGCCTAATAAGTATTTATTAGTAACAACTTACTTCTAGCCTAATTAGTATTTATTAGTAACAACTTACTTCTAACCTAATAAGTATGTATCAGTAACAACTTACTTCTAGCCTAATAAGTATGTATCAGTAACAACTTACTTCTAGCCTAATAAGTATTTATTAGTAACAACTTACTTCTAGCCTAATAAGTATTTATTAGTAACAACTTACTTCTAGCCTAATAAGTATGTATCAGTAACAACTTACTTCTAGCCTAATAAGTATGTATCAGTAACAACTTACTTCTAGCCTAATAAGTATGTATCAGTAACAACTTACTTCTAGCCTAATAAGTATTTATTAGTAACAACTTACTTCTAGCCTAATATGTATTTATTAGTAACAACTTACTTCTAGCCTAATAAGTATGTATCAGTAACAACTTACTTCTAGCCTAATAAGTATTTATTAGTAACAACTTACTTCTAGCCTAATAAGTATTTATTAGTAACAACTTACTTCTAGCCTAATAAGTATGTATCAGTAACAACTTACTTCTAGCCTAATAAGTATGTATCAGTAACAACTTACTTCTAGCCTAATAAGTATGTATCAGTAACAACTTACTTCTAGCCTAATAAGTATTTATTAGTAACAACTTACTTATAGCCTAATAAGTATTTATTAGTAACAACTTACTTATAGCCTAATAAGTATGTATCAGTAACAACTTACTTATAGCCTAATAAGTATGTATCAGTAACAACTTACTTCTAGCCTAATAAGTATGTATCAGTAACAACTTACTTCTAGCCTAATAAGTATGTATCAGTAACAACTTACTTCTAGCCTAATAAGTATGTATCAGTAACAACTTACTTCTAGCCTAATAAGTATTTATTAGTAACAACTTACTTCTAGCCTAATAAGTATTTATCAGTAACAACTTACTTCTAGCCTAATAAGTATTTATTAGTAACAACTTACTTCTAGCCTAATAAGTATTTATTAGTAACAACTTACTTCTAGCCTAATAAGTATTTATTAGTAACAACTTACTTCTAGCCTAATAAGTATTTATTAGTAACAACTTACTTCTAGCCTAATTAGTATTTATTAGTAACAACTTACTTCTAGCCTAATAAGTATGTATCAGTAACAACTTACTTCTAGCCTAATAAGTATGTATCAGTAACAACTTACTTCTAGCCTAATAAGTATGTATCAGTAACAACTTACTTCTAGCCTAATAAGTATTTATTAGTAACAACTTACTTCTAGCCTAATAAGTATTTATTAGTAACAACTTACTTCTAGCCTAATAAGTATTTATTAGTAACAACTTACTTCTAGCCTAATAAGTATGCATCAGTAACAACTTACTTCTAGCCTAATAAGTATTTATTAGTAACAACTTACTTCTAGCCTAATAAGTATTTATTAGTAACAACTTACTTCTAGCCTAATAAGTATGTATCAGTACATCTTAAAGTTATGGCTTCTCCCATACATTCACCTAGATTTAGAGTTTTGCGTTAGAAGGGGTGCGTTAGCTACGCGTGTTTTTTTTCCCCCGCGCCTTTTAAACAACGCTGGTATTTAGAGTTGTCTGAAGGGCTGCGTTAGGCTCCAAAAAGGGAGCATAGAGCATATTTACCGCCACTTCAACTCTCAATACCAGCATTGCTTACGGACGCGGCCAGCTTCAAAAACGTGCTCATTTACAATATCCCCATAGGAAACAATGGGGCAGTTTGAGCTGAAAAAAAGCCTAACACCTGCAAAAAAGCAGTGTTCAGCTCCTAACGCAGCCCCATTGTTTCCTATGGGGAAACACTTCCTAAGTCTGCACCTAACACCCTAACATAGGGTTGCCACCTCGGCCATATTTTCCTGGACACTTATGAGTTACACATGCTGCAGGGTGTGCAGGGAGGAACATGTATTGTATTTCTGGACAGAACTATTTATATTTCTCCCTGCAGCATGTGTAACTTGTAAGTGTTCTGTATTTAAGGGACGGGTGGCAACCCTACCCTAACATGTATCCCGAGTCTAAACACCCCTAACCTTACACTTATTAACCCCTAATCTGCTGACCCCGCTATCGCTGACCCCTGCATTTTATTATTAACCCCTAATCTTCCTCTCCGTACGCCGCCGCAACCTACATTATCCCTATGTACCCCTAATCTGCTGCCCCTAACATCGCCGACCCCTATATTATATTTATTACAGTCTAATCTGCACCCCCCCAATGTCGCCGCTACCTTGCCTACACTTATTAACCCCTAATCTGCCGACCGGACCTCACCGCTACTCTAATAAATGTATTAACCCTTAAACCGCCACACTCCCGACTCAAAAACCCTATAATAAATAGTATTAACCCCTAACCTGCCCTCCCTAACATAGCCGCCACCTAACTTCAAGTATTAACCCCTAATCTGCCGACCGGACCTCGCCGCTACTCTAATAAATGTATTAACCCCTAAAGCTAAGTCTAACCCTAACACTAACACCCCCCTAAATTAAATATAATTTAAATCTAACGAAATAAAATAAATCTTATTAAATAAATTAATCCTATTTAAAGCTAAATACTTACCTGTAAAATAAATCCTAATATAGCTACAATATAACGAATAATTATATTGTAGCTATTTTAGGATTTATATTTATTTTACAGGCAACTTTGTATTTATTTTAACTAGGTCCAATAGCTATTAAATAGTTATTTACTATTTAATAGCTACCTAGTTAAAATAATTACAAAATTACCTGTAAAATAAATCCTAACCTAAGTTACAATTAAACCTAACACTACACTATCAATAAATTAATTAACTAAACTATCTACAATTATCTACAATTAAATAAACTAAAGTAAATTACAAAAAAACCCCACTAAATTACAAAAAATAAAAAAGATTACAAGAATTTTAAACTAATTACACCTACTCTAAGCCCTCTAAAAAAATAACAAAGCCCCCAAAATAAAAAAATGCCCTACCTTATTCTAAAATAAAAATTTAACAGCTGTTTTACCTTATCGGCCCTTAAAAGGGCCTTTTGCAGGGCATTCCCCAAAGAAAACAGCTCTTTTGCATTTAAATAAACATACAATACCCCCCCAACATTAAAACCCACCACCCACATACCCCTAATCTAACCCAAACACCCCTTAAAAAACCTAACACTAAGCCCCTGAAGATCTCCCTACCTTATCTTCACCACGCCGGGTATAACTGTTCCATCCAGAAAAGGGTCCGAAGTCTTCATCCTATCCGGCAAGAAGAGGTCCAGAAGAGGGTCCGAAGTCTTCATCCTATCCGGCAACAATAGGACATCCGGAATGGAACAGCCAATAGAATGCAAGCTCAATCTGATTGACTGATAGGATCAGCCAATCGGATTGAACTTGAATCTGATAGGCTGATTCAATCAGCCAATCAGATTTTTCCTACCTTAATTCCGATTGGCTGATAGAATTCTATCAGCCAATCAGAATTAGAGGGACGCCATCTTGGATGATGTCAGTTAAAGGAACCTTCATTCGTCAGGAGTCGCCGGAAGAAGAGGATGGATCCGCGTCGGCTGCTTCAAGATGGTCCCGCTCCGCGCCGGATGGATGGATGAAGATAGAAGACGCCGCCTGGAAGAACATGTCTACCGGTCCGGATGTCCTCTTCTTGCCGGATAGGATAAAGACTTCGGACCCTCTTCTGGACCTCTTCTTGCAGGATAGGATGAAGACTTCGGACCCTCTTCTGGACGGATCAGTGATACCCGGCGTGGTGAAGATAAGGTAGGGAGATCTTCAGGAGCTTAGTGTTAGGTTTTTTAAGGGGTGTTTGGGTTAGATTAGGGGTATGTGGGTGGTGGGTTGTAATGTTGGGGGGTATTGTATGTTTATTTAAATGCAAAAGAGCTGTTTTCTGTGGGACATGCCCCGCAAAAGGCCCTTTTAAGGGCTGGTAAGGTAAAAGAGCTGTTAAATTTTTATTTTAGAATAGGGTAGGGCATTTTTTTTATTTTGGGGGGCTTTGTTATTTTTTTAGGGGGCTTAGAGTAGGTGTAATTAGTTTAAAATTCTTGTAATCTTTTTTTATTTTTTGTAATTTAGTGTAGTTGATTTAATTGTAGATAATTGTAGATAGTTTATTTAATTAATTTATTGATAGTGCAGTGTTAGGTTTAATTGTAACTTAGGTTAGGATTTATTTTACAGGTAATTTTGTAATTATTTTAACTAGGTAGCTATTAAATAGTTATTAACTATTTAATAGCTATTGTACCTAGTTAAAATAAATACAAAGTTGCCTGTAAAATAAATATAAATGCTAAAATAGCTACAATATAATTATAATTTATATTGTAGCTATATTAGGGTTTATTTTACAGGTAAGTATTTAGCTTTAAAAAGGAATAATTTATTTAATAAGATTTATTTTATTTCGTTAGATTTAAATTATATTTAACTTAGGGGGGTGTTAGTGTTAGGGTTAGACTTAGCTTTAGGTGTTAATACATTTATTAGAGTAGCGGCGAGGTCCGGTCGGCAGATTAGGGGTTAATACTTGAAGTTAGGTTCGGCGATGTTAGGGAGGGCAGGTTAGGGGTTAATACTATTTATTATAGGGTTTTTGAGTCGGGAGTGCAGCGGTTTAGGGGTTAATACATTTATTAGAGTAGCGGCGCGGTCCGGTCGGCAGATTAGGGGTTAATAAGTGTAGGCAAGGTAGCGGCGACGTTGGGGGGGGGGGCAGGTTAGGGGTTAATAAATATTATGTAGGTGTCGGCGATGTTAGGGGCTGCAGATTAGGGGTACATAGGGATAATGTAGGTGGCGGCGGTGTGCGGTCGGCAGATTAGGGGTTAAAAATATATTAGGTTGCGGCGATGTGGGGGGTACATAGGTAGTTTATGGGTGTTAGTGTACTTTAGAGCACAGTAGTTAAGAGCTTTATAAACCGGCGTTAGCCCATAAAGCTCTTAACTCCTGACTTTTTTCTGCGGCTGGAGTTTTGTCGTTAGAGTTCTAACGCTCACTTCAGCCAAGACTCTAAATACCAGCGTTAGGAAGATCCCATTGAAAAGATAGGATACGCAATTGACGTAAGGGGATCTGCGGTATTGAAAAGTCATGGCTGGAAAGTGAGCGTTAGACCCTTTCCTGACTGACTCTAAATACCAGCGGGTGGCCAAAACCAGCGTTAGGACCCCCTAACGCTGGTTTGGACGGCTAATGCAGAACTCTAAATCTAGGCGATTGTTTTCTAAATATCTGAAACTCAAGGTAAAATCCAAGTCTTCTCTGTTCAGTATTAACTTCCCAATCCGATTAGCCAACTAGCCTCTGGCCATATTCCAAGGAAGCATATCTCCCAAATTTCAACAAAGAGAACCTGGTTTTTTTCTAGCAACCACTAATCACGTGAGATTTATTAGCCAATTATTATCAGCTAATTAGCTCTCTGCTTTGTAAGGACTTCTAGGGTATACAAATGCATGTATATGAAAATGTGTTAGTTCTGCGTTGCTGTGTTTGTGTTGGGTCACTGTTGCAACAGTGAAATAAAGACCACCCCTCCTGAGGTTAGCTTTTGTTTGCTGAATACCTGGACTGTAATTTGGCAACTCTGGTGGGATGTGCTTCAGGTCGACCTTCTGTGCCTCCCCAGCTGGGAACCAACATCTGCGTGCACCCATCTGATTCAGGTCTGTAGCTTACCTGTGGGAGGTTTTGTCTTGTTGGCTGGGGAGTCCCGGGGGGTGATAAGGGAGTACGCCCTGAGGAACAGACCACAAACAACAGACACGATCTACCCCTTGGACCGGTGTCTTTACCTTGTCTTTTGTGTTCTTGTACATGTAATATATGTTGTGGGTCTTTTACCCTGTTTTTTTTATATAGATCACTATTAAATTCAGTGGGACATCTGTCTGGCAGCTAAACACCCTTAGGGTGCCAGCCCACTATAAAATAAAGTTTCGGATGACAGGAGATTTTACAGAGGCAGAAATAGTGATCCAAAACATATTGTGATTTGAGGCTATAGTGCTAATCTCTCCCGCTAAGCAGGGACGTTGAGGAAGTGTTCGTCCGGTAACTGCAGGGACTTGACTTGACTATAGTGCTAATCTCTCCCACTAAGCAGGGACGTTGAGGAAGTGTCCGTCCGGTAACTGCAGGGACTTAATTAGGGATTAAAGTGATGTGTGGATTTTGATGGGTTGAAGTGCCCCTGTTTTTGGTCGAATTTTTGAAGACCGGGCACTTTGTCATCGAAATTTATGTTCACTTTAAGGAACAGGGATATAATAATGGGATCCCGGTTGTCTAAAGTAGACAAAGACTCTCCCCTTGCTAAAATATATGAAAGTTGAGGGAAACTGAGTACTGCTAGTTTAAAGAAAAATAGACTTTATACTTTGTGCACAGAGCTCTGGGTATCCTACACTCTCGGCCTTGATCCTAAATTAAGGTGGCCGAGATTTGGGTCCTTTGAACTCCCTAAATTAATTACCCTCCGCAATCTACTGGTTGATGTACACTCTGGCCAGATGGACTTCTGTTATCTTTTTGAGAATAGTAGGGTTGCGGACGTCAAAACGCAAATGCCCTTAAGCCATGCACCTCCTGCATATGTAGACCCTGATGACCTGTTAGGACTTGGTTACCCATTGCCCCTGCCACGGCCACCACCCATAGCACCCTTAGGTAATCAGCCCCAAGTGTCGGCACTGCCCGAATATGGGCCCACACCTCTGCCCCTAAGGCCCCCTCCACAAATATCATCTGCACCCACACTCCCACCACCTGTTATGACTTCAGGGGCCTCTGCGCCTAAAGCTTCTGCAGCTGCCCCCGATAAAAGATTGACTGGCCCTCAGTTCAAGGAACATCAGTCACCTGCTGCCTCCTCATTCTGCTCTGTTTTAGCAATTGCCAAGAATATATATGACAATAGGGATCAGAAGAGTCAGACAGCAAAGAAAAAAGAAACCGAAATGGTTTATCTTCTTGGTGCGGCTTTCACTCAGTCAGGTATGATAGGGCAGAGAGGAAGAGGAAGAGGGAGGGGTGGACAGCGCTCATCATCACAGCCCCAGGATCAATCGTGCTTTCAGTGCGGTGATCCTGACCATTTTAAAAGTGATTGTCCTTACCGTAATAGCCAGCAAGATGAAACCCAAGACAGTCTCATGGCCGCGGATGTGGCAGGCACAATAGTGCCCCAGACTACCCGCAGGACCACAGTTACAATACTAACCCAGTTCATGCCATAGATCATTCATACCCAGCTGCAGTTCAGCCCTATAACCCTCCTCAAAATTCTTACCACAGCAATTACACCTATGGCAACCAAGGCTACCAAGCCTGACGGGATGCCGGGGACCCAACTGCTAAACTAACTCCCCATTTGCAACAGTTACTTTCATTTAATATTTCCAAAGACAGCCCCATGATAACACTACTTGTAGGAGGTAAACCCTACTCGTGCCTAGTTGACACGGGGGCCACAATCTCCACCCTCACTGATCCCACAATTCCTAAAAGTATGGACACCGAGACCGTAATGGGAATTGAAGGTAATCCCCACACTTACCCCATGTCCAAACTACAGACTGTGCGAATGGGTCCCCTGATAACTGACCATTCTTTTCTTATTGCAGAAGGTCAGTCCGTGAATCTTCTCAGACGTGATATTCTGTGCAAACTCAGAGCCATCATTCAGTGTAGCCCCGATGGCATGTATTTACAATTTTCCAAGAGCTCGTTAAAAGCAGTAAACTGACTCTTCTTTTCAACCCCACTACCTAACCCAGACCTTAGTGAACTTTTTGCAGCTATCCCTCCATGGTTGTGGTGTACTACAGCCTCTGATGTGGGATTCTTAAAATCCGCTGAGCCTGTCCACATCCGTGTCCACAAGGATCTCCCCTTCCCATGCATTCAACAATATCCTCTATCTGCAGAGGCTATTGCCGGACTCCAGCCCCTTGTTGATAGTATTCTTGTACCCTGCTCCTCACCCTGCAATACCCCCATTCTCCCAATTAAGAAACCTCAACTGAGTGCAGATGGTAAGACAGTCTGGCAATTTGTGCAGGATCTAAGGGCAGTTAATGTTTTTGTGATACTTCGCCATCTCGTGGTGCCCAATCCTTACACCATACTGACTGCTATTCCTCCGACCACAAAGTTTTATTTTGTCATTGACTTATGCTCTGCTTTCTTCTCTATACCAGTGCACCCTGACAGTCAATACCTTTTTGCTTTTACCTGGCCAGATGGCCTGGTGTTGATTACCACAGGGCTATGTGGAGAGCCCAGCTATCTTTTCTGCCTATCTACACTTTGATCTAAAAGATCTTACCATACCCTGTCACTCTCAACTCTATATTGATGACATCCTCCTTTGCTCACCTGACCTCGACAGCTGTAAGACTGACACCATTTGCCTTACTCATTTCTCTTGCACACAAGGGCCACAAGGTATCACCTAAAAAGATTCAGTATGCCCGGCCACAAGTCCAATACTTAGGACACATTCTTACCGCAGACACCTGCAGTTTATCACAAGAAAGAATACAGGGTATTATTGACTGTCCCCGTCCCAGTACTAAGCGACAGCTTAGGGGTTTTCTTGCAATGGCTGGTTTGTGCAGCTCCTGGATACCCAGTTACGGGGAACTCTCTAAGCCCTTGATTCATATGACTACAAAAGACATGCCAGACATCCTGGACTAGACCGCAGAAACTGACAGATGCTTTACTTCCATAAAGACCTGCCTTCTCTCTGCTCCGACTCTAGGCCTTCCTGATTTCTGCAAACCCTTTCACCTATATGTGCATGAGCGTAGGGGTGTTGCCTCTGGTGTACTTACACAACCTCTTGGTGGCAGTCAACGCCCCATTTCATACTACTCCGCTCTCCTTGATCCTGTTGCACAGGGCCTTGTTGGCTGCTTACGAGCAGTCTCTGAAAAAGCCCTTGTTGTAGATAAAGCACAGGAGCTTGTACAATGACATCCTTTACACATTTATGTGCCACACACAGTACACCTCTTACGCAATCAGAAAAATACACAACATTTCTCTCTTTTCCTCCAAACCAAGGGATGACCTCTCTGATGTACCTCTACCTAGCTCACATTGGACACTGTTCTGTGATGGAAGTTTGAGGATGGTGATCAGTTCTCGCCGTTCCGGATATACTGTAGTCACAACCGATTCTGTTGTAGAGGCCGAGCCCCACCCATCACACTACACTGCCCAATCGGCTGAGCTACATGTACTCACCCGTGCTTGTCAACTCTCAAAGGACAGATCAGTAAACATTTACACTGATAGTAAATATGCCTTTGGGATTGTACACGCCACTGGTCAATTATGGAAATTAAGGGGTTTTCTAACTTCTGCTTGTACCCAAATTGCCAATGCACCACAAGTTTCTGCACTCCTTGACTCAATCCATTTACCCACTTCCATCTCTGTCATGCATTGCAAAGCACACACGGGACCCCATTTCACTTGGTAATAGCTATGCTGATCAAATTGCTCAGCATGCAGCTTCCCTGCCACTTATCCTTCTCTCAGTCACCCCCACTCACAAACCTCACCATCTTGACTACATTGTTTTCTCTTTACACATCTCTTCCTGAACAAACTGTTCACCTATGGACTAGTCTTGGTCTTACCTGTAACTCTTTTGGCATCTGGTCCACTGCTGATGGATGCCCTGTTCTACCTCAACCACACCTCTCTCTTATGCTATCCTTTCTACATAACCAAACACACTGGGATACCAAACAGCTTGATAAAACCCTTAACAGAAACTGGTTTTCCCCCCGGTATCCAGCAAGCTGAAAAACGAGTTATATTGAATTGTGTGACTTGTGCTCAATTCAATCCAAGGGGGGAACCTAAAGACCCACCAGGTGGACGCCCATGGGCATTTCAACCTTTTGAACATTTACAAATTAACTTTTATGACATGCCTCCCTGTAGGGGTTTCAAACATTTACTTGTGATAGTGGACCAACTTATTGGATGGGTTGAGGCCTTTCCTACTAAAACTGTGGAAATCCCAAGAAGTTGCAAAGTGGATGTTAAAAGAACTCATACCCAGGTTTGGCCTCCCCAGAGTAATTGAATCGGACAGAGGAACACATTTTACAAGTAATATTATTAAGCAACTGACATTAGCCTTAGGCTTTACTTGGCATCTCCATACCCCTTGGCATCCAGAAAGCTCAGGCCAAGTGGAAAGAATGAACCAGACCCTAGGCATTTAATATAGCGCCTCTGTGTTGGATGGGATAAAAGTCAGACCTGTTTTTTCTGGGTTTTTGGAGTAATCTTGTGCCAGAAGTGGATGCATCAGTACAATATAGTTCATTCAAGGTTGCTAGGGTACAAGCGTCTGAAAAAGGTAAGTGGGGATGGATATAAGAGATAAAGAGATATGCTGGATTTCACCACTTTCTGCATGATCATAAATGTCACCAATGAGAGAGAAAAAAACCTCTTTAGTGCTAATTTTCTGATAAATTTATTTACATCCAAGAGACTGGTGAAGCCAGTAAATCTATTTGTAGATTTACCAATGTCTGACCGACATGATACACTGTATCATATCATGTCCGACAGACATCACTGAATGCCGACAGTATACTCTGTCGGCATTTATCATTGCACAAGCAGTTCACTAGAACTCCTTGTGCAATGCCGCCCCCTGCAGATTCGTGGCCAATTGGTCTCTAGCAGGGGGTGTCAATCAGCCCAATCGTATAGGATTGGGTGGATTGGAGACCGCAGACTCAGAGGCAGCGGACAAGTTATGGAGCAGCGGTCTTTAGACCGCTGCTTCATAACTGCTGTTTCCGGCGAGCCTGAAGGCTCTTGCAGGAACAATGGCCATTCGGCTCTTGTTAAATCAATCCTATGTCTTAATTTGTGGTCGCAGATGATACACAATTCAGTTTTCCTGGTGATTCCGCTCTTTCTCAGAATTTATATTTAGACCATTTTCCTTCTCATACCAACCAATCATGGCCTCAGAAGGGGGCATATGCCTTGTCCACATTTTCCATAAAAGCACGGACCATTTGGATGATCCCTTTGTCAGTTAATTTTGGTCATCCCCTTTTGGCCAATGCAACCCTGGATTCTAGATCTCCTCAGAGATTCAGGAGGTTAGTGTCATCCCATTATCCTCTAAAGCCATCTATCTCTTTTTCAATGGAAAATTTCAGGAGATCCTGAATTTCTGAGGGCCTTTTGAGAAATGCTCAGCTCCTTCTCCGAAGCACCTGGGACCAGAAAGACCCCAATATACATTTTCTAAAAATAAACTAGTATATATTTAAAAATATATATTGGTTTATGTATTCTAGCTAAATGATCACTGTAGTAATCAGTGTAAATGCAGTGATCACTTAGCTATGAAATGTCACATTCCCTTTTCTAATATGGCTCCTGATATTATATTTGTAATCCCATGATCACCTAGATCATGTGCTTACAAATTACCAATGGTAGAGGGATGCTTTTTATGAAAAACTAATGATATTTTTATTATCAGTCTTTTGGCCTGTGTGTTAGGGGAGTAAACATCCTCTTTGCTCAGCTCTCCCCATAGTCTAAAATCCTTTAATTTTTGCTACAAAAAGCTTATTTTTTGCAGTAAAATGTATATCTTTTATTTCTAGCAGCATAATTTCTTTTAAAATATCTTTATTTTTGTAAAGAGAATTATGGCTAAGCGTCTGAGTACTGAGGAAGCAGCTGCGATTCTTATGAACTCAGACTCTGATTCCTTTTCTGATGACACATCTGCTGCAGAAGATTCTGACATCATATAGTGACAGTTCAAGTAAGACAGATGAACTAACTGAGCCACGGCATGGCCGCAGACAGTGCAGAGCTGTCAGTTCCCATGACAGAGGGATGGCAACATCTGCAGTGGCCCCACAGCATACTGTGGGAGTCATGGGTATGGGGGATGTTGCAACAATATCCGCAGTGGCCACACAGCCTACTGTGGGAGTCATGGGCATGAGACATGTTGATTTCCAAGGTAAAGGCAGGCCTGTTCCATTTACTGGCAATTCTGGCCTCTTGGTGGGCACTGCAAATGTTTAACCCATTGACTACTTTGTTGTTTGTGGATGATGAGTACTTAGAATTTATTGTTCAGTAGACAAATCTGTATGCTGAGCGATTTTTTTCAAAATACTGGCGCAGAATTGAGCTGCCATGTCAGAGCACATCAGTGGACTGCAACCAATTTTTCAAGAGATGAGGAAATTCTGGGGCCTCAATCTGCTAATGGGTATTGTACAAAAGCCAAGCATATTGGTCAAAGCAGTCTACTCAGATGATCCCTATCTTCCCTGCTACAATGAGCAGGAACAGATATATGTTACTGCTTAAGTAGTTTTTGCCTTATAATAATAATGCAAATGCTCTGCCACGGGACCACCCAGAACATGACCAATTGTTTGAAATAAGCCCTGTTCTTGGCCATTTATTGGCACAATTTCAAGAGTGCTATACTCCAGGCCAGAACATATCGGTTGATGAATCCTTATATAAGGGAAGTATTGTTTTTAAACAATACATTCCTTCTAAGAGAGCTTGCTATGGGATCAAGCTGTATAAGCTCTGCAAGAGCTCTAGTGGGTACACCTATACTTTATGTACCCTAATTTACCTTCCCAGGTGGCTAGAGCTGTTTAACTGCAGATATGGCAGCCTTGAAAATCTTATTTAAAAATTGTCTTTAAACATTTGGGGTGATGTCTACAATTAGACAGCTGTAGCCATCTGGGAATTTAAGATACAGTATACAAGGTAGTTTTGGAAAGTACACCCCTTGGCCCATCAAATGAGGGGCTGCATGTATTGCTAGCACAAATTTGGAGTGCGTAAGATATAAATGAACGTCGCTTTGTTTAATTATTTTTTTTACAAGTGTGATATTCGCTTATTTGTTGCACACTTCAGATATATGATACAAATACAAATAAGACCTCATTTGCAGATGGGGGTGTAGTTTCTAAAAATATATCATTTCCAAGGCAGCTAGAGCTGTTTAATTGCTGGCAATAATACATTAAATTTAAAGATGCTTTGTGTTATTCTATCAAATTGACACGTTGGCAATAAAACAGCAGACAAACACAGTGACATTTTCTCAATTTCTGCTTTTTTTAGACAGGTTACCTACTGCAAATATTTAGCAACACAGGTTTTGATAATGGAGTTTAGAAAAATAAAATTACAAACTATTTTTTATTGAGTGTGGAGTAAAAAAATACACTTTTTTTCAAATGTTATGCTTTATTTTTAAAACCTGTTGAGACATACACATATAATAATGGTATATCTGGAATCTGCTAGGTCTGCAATATGTAGTTTGTATTGTTTATTCACACAAACTTTACTTCTAAAAGTGTTTAAATGTGAACTGCAACAAAAAGCTCAAAACCAGCTTAGCACCCAGGTGGGAAATGGCTTAGCAGCCAAAGGGTTAATGGGATTCCAGAGGGGATACATCCTTTGGTTTGTTGTACTTTGAAGTATATCCCTTTTAAGGTCCCTCTTAAACTGCAATACTCGCTTGTAGGATGTGTTATGAACTGTTTAAATGGGTTGTCCCTGAAATGTCTGTGAAGCAATTTATGGCCAACTTGGCTATTCATCCTTTGTTTCTGGCATGGAGGCTCTGGACATGCGTGCCTCTCTTTCTCCCAACAGGGGGTTCATTTTCTATCCTTATCTCTCACAGGAATAATTCTATGTTCTCCTCCCTTTTGTATCTATATTTTGCTGTGGAACCTCAGTTTTGTTTAACTTCTGGCTAGGACTGCTTCTTTGAAGAGATCTTCTCTTTTGAAGTCTTATGTTCCTCCCCAGATACCATTTTCTACACCTATGCAAGCCTGTTGGGTTAAATGGCTTATGGTTTTTGCCGATATTGATCTGTCTAAGGTGTCAGCTTTCTGAAGGCTGTCAAGCGGTTGTCAGGTGGCTTTTCCAGGTTTTATTTATCAAGCATGCTGTTTATCATGTAGTATCTCTGTATTACAATTTTACTATAAAATTTAGATTATTATAACCTAAATAATTTTGATTTTATTAAAGACATATTCCCCCCTCCTTTTTTCTTCCCTTGCCCTTTTGTAAAAAAAATAAAGTCTGTAAAATTGACTTATGCAAGTTAGTTTGTGTTTATTTTGTTTTTTTTATCATTATATTTAGTATCTTATTGTTTTATTTTTCTTTAGTTTCTTGGTGGTTTGAATCTTCACACTTCTGCCTGTGTTGTTCATTGAGTTCAATGGTTTCGCTTCTGGGTGGTTTTGCTCCTGAGTTCCTGCAATGTCTGATTCCGCAAAGAAACAGAAATAATATTGATATTTCTTATGCTGTTCTCTGATTGGTTTATTTTTTATACAACATATTTTACCTTGTTTCTTTGCTGCTGTTTGGAATTCAGTAAAGAGTTGATGCAGAATATTCACCTCTTGAATAAAATTGAGATTTTTTTAGGCACCAAGGTTATAATAATCTGCAGGGCCGGCTCATCCATGGGACCAAGTGGGTCCAATAGACCCAGTCAGTAATTGACAGACCCAGACCACTTCTGTATCTACGTGGGGGGAAGTTACAGGGTCTCAGCAGCATAATCTCATCATGCACAAAGACACAGAACTAGTCAGGGGCAACATTCAAGGTAGGACGAGTGCATCTCTTCCCTAACTATCTTCCCACTTATTGTGAAATTGTGCATAAGCATTGGTTGCATGCAGGTAGGCAGGCTTAGTAAGGTCAGCGGACAGACTAGTAGGTTGATATGCTAATCAGTAATGTAACTACTGGGGGGCATCATTTCATTCTCAGACTCAGGCAACACAATATCTTGAGACAGCCCTGATAATCTGAAATATAGTCCAAAAAATTGTAATGTTTATTCATTACATTATTTATTTTTCTACCTTTTAATGTAATTTACTAGTAATATAGTTTCCCTACTGCATCAGAATCCTGGACCTTGCAACATGCCACACAGTAATTGGTTCATCTGTGCAGAAGCACCTTTATGTCTCTCCTTAACTAGCCACAGCACAGGAGATCAGATAAAAATAGTCAAGAGGGTTTGCTTGGGGTGTGTCTCTGGCCTGCCAAGCAATGTAAATGTTGCTTACAAAATGGCCATTTAAATGCTTATAAAGCAACTCATTGTTTAATTGCTGGTATATAAATAAATATTAGGTATCAGTGTTCCCTCTAAGGCCAGTTGTGAGCGACCTGCAATGAAACGGTTCATAACAGAACCATACCTTACAGTCTGCATTGTGCAGTGTTTGCTAATTGCAGGGTGCACTCTCCTAATTAACCGATTCACTGCTGAACCACTCACAAAACTGGCCTTAGAGGGAACACTGTTAGATATGTGCAAAATTCGTTATTCGGATATTCGTTTGTGAAACAAATTACAAATATGGCCATGGGCATTACAGTGCAGCACACAGATTTGGATTTGCACAGATCTAATGAATCTGGTGCTGGAAATACCCAAATGCTGTACACTTGGCCTTTAGTTGGAATTTGTTTGACAAAGAAATATCCAAATAACAAATGTTGCCCCTAACTAATCAATATGACGCAAACCTCTATCTAAGGATGTTTAAGAACAACAGATAACGATAGATTTGCAACATCACTTTATCTCCCTGATACAACCAGGTTCTGCTCCTATTTTTGTATTTGTTGTACACATCAAAGGGTTAGAGCGGAGCGCTAATTATCGCTTACGCTTGCGTACTAACAGCTAGATTTTGAGTGGAGTGCTAATTATCACTTACGCTTGTGCACTAAATGTGCTAGACCTGTTTTTTTTGCACTTGTTGGATAACGCGCAGATTACAATTTGAAAGTAAAAAAATGTTGTTGCGCACAAACTCGACGCATACAAAAAGTTACAATATTGCGATTGCATTAAAGTATCCTCCCATACACATTAGTGTAACTGTTCTATTTAAAGTGAAGGTAAAGTTGCGGCTCTCGGATCATTCATATATGTAGCCTATGCGCTAATATATGAAAACGCTAACTTTTAATAAAAAAAAAAATAATTGTAAAATTATATTTTTTATATATTACATTTGCTATTGACAGCACCGTCGCTCCACCCTCGATTTGACTTCCTGGTAAGTGCTCTATCCCATGTAGAAAGCGGCCCCATCCGCTTTCTACGTAAGCAGCCAGGCTCACTCCCTATTAACTAAGATGTTCGCATTGTGTTGGGCATGCGCTGTAGATAGAGGGGGCGGTTTGTCTACAATCGTGGGCACCTAATGGCCAGGATTTCAATTGGATGCCGGCGTTTACGTCACCATAACAAAATATGTGACACAGAGCCGGGCATTACGCTGAACTCTAGTATTTAAGGTTTGCAATGTCATTATATCGTTTATTATTCAAAATGAAAAAAAAATATGAATTAAACTTATGTTTATTTTTATTGATCTTTCAAATCCTGCTTTTCATATGGTGCAACTTTACCTTCACTTTAATGTCATTTTGATGTTTTTGGATTAAACTTTTTTTCCACAGTTAAAGTGAAGGTAACCTAATGAATGAAAGCCGTTTTTTAAAAATACTGTTGAAAACAGGGGCACTTTCATTCATCAAAGTTTACAAAGCAGCCGTTTCGATTAAAAACTTGCCTCTCTTCTTTGCACAGCCAGAGCAGCTTCCCCCACCCGGAGATCCCTCTCTTCACACGTCAGCAATGACTAATCCAGCTTCCTCCAATCACGGCTTTCCCCCCAGGGTAGTCATTGCCTGAGGCCATGCCGCGATTGGAGGAAGCTGGATTAGTCATTGCTGACGTGTGAATAGAGGATCTCTGGCTGTGTGGCTGTGAAAAAAACAAAGATAAGTTTTTAATCAAAATGGCTGCCTTCTAAACTTTGATGAATGAAATTGCCCCTGTTTTTAATAGTATTTTTAAAAAATGGGCTTTGATTCATCAAAGATTACCTTCACTTTAACAGTTAAACAGAGCTCTGAAATCTCACTAACCCGACGTGCGTTAAATTCAGTTGCGCTTGAGGGAATGCATTTACTTTCAACTTGCAATACTTACACTGCTTCAGACGTGCGCAAAGACCCACGATAAACCCAATATCGCTTGCGTGCAACTGTTAGCGCTCCACTCGTAGTCTAGCCCAATGGCAGCAATTGTTTCAAAAATAAATATTCTCTGCTATTTCTCAGACTGTGGGTAATATATCTCGCCTCGCTTGTCTGTCACATACTGCTGAATACAAGAGTTTGTGTACAGTAATAGGACAGACCCGATAAAACAATCAGTCTCATTAACTAGGTAATAACTGTTTCTACTGCAATTTGCCATTAAATGTAGCTGATGCATCTGAACCAGGCTACTGTGCTTTACAAGTAATTACAAGTGTGCGCATCAGTTGTTATAAAATGCAAGAAAATGAGAGAGTGGCTAGAATTTCTCATTATCACAGAGGAAAATATTAACTTCAATATATTTTGCAAGTTCTGCTTAATTTATCCTTCCCTTGCTTTAGTTAACACATTGTATTACTTTTATCTTTTAGTAACCTCTTAACTGCCGTAAGTGCTGCAACACAAAGGGTTAAGGTCTACAGTGTAATTTGTCTGACCCTCTACACATTCTAATATTTTCTCTCTGGTGGGAAAACTGAAGTCTTTTAAGGTAAGGAAGAGACAGAGAACAAAGAAATCTACAGCCTAACCATTAAACTGTTAGTCCATGTTTATCGCCCTATGGCTAATTATACTAGCAATTCATTATACCGCACTGCCATCAAGTGGTCAAGGAGGCAACTGCAATTAGGTTCATCTACCTGATAATACCCAGTTTGCCTGTTAGAACAGATAATGGTATCATCTCATTGTTTTTCTATATTAAAACAATGAATCAGTTATCTCTAATATGTAGCAATCATTTTAGATTGTACACACTAAATGCTACTATCTAGAGAATGTGAAGCAACCTCAGCTCACTATGAAAAATAACTAATTCAATATTTTAAAATTAAAATTGTAGAATTTGTTAAAGCAAAACAAACACCTAGATTACGAGTTTTGCTTTAGACTTTAAAAGCAGCGTTGAGAGGTCCCAACGCTGCTTTTTTCCTAACGCTGGTATTACGAGTCTTGCAGGTACAGGTGTACCGCTCCCTTTTTTTCCCGCAACTCTAAAATACCGCAAATCCAAATCCTGTCAAGACTGGTGCCGCATTTAAAAGTCAGTAGTTAAAAGAGTTTTATGGGCTTACGCAGTAACAAAGTGCTAAAAAGGACACTAGCACCCATAAACTACCTATTAACTCCTAAACCGAGCCCCCCCCCCCCACATCGCAAACACTAAATTAAAATTTTTAACCCCTAATCTGCCGAACCGGAGATCGCCGCCACTATAATAAATGTATTAACCCCTAAACCGCCGTACTCCTGCATCGCAAACACTAGTTAAATATTATTAACCCCTAATCTGCCTTCCCTAACATCATCACCACCTACCTACATTTATTAACCCATAATCTGCCGCCCACAACGTTGTTGCCACTATATTAAATGTATTAACCCCTAAACCTAAGTCTAACCCTAACCACCACCCCCCCTAACTTAAATATAATTTAAATAAATCTAAATAAAATAACTACAATTAACTAAATTATTCCTATTTAAAACTAAATACTTACCTATAAAATAAACCCTAACCTAGCTACAATATAACTAATAATTACATTGTAGCTAGCTTAGGGTTTATTTTTATTTTACAGACAACTTTGTATTTATTTAACTAGGTACAATAGTTATTAAATAGTTATTAACTATTTAATAACTACCTAGAAAAAATAAATACAAAAGTACCTGTAAAATAAAACCTAACCTAAGTTACAATTACACCTAACACTACACTAGAATGAAATTAATTCACTACATTAAATTAAAATAATTACAATTAAATAAAATAAACTAAAGTACAAAAAAAACACTAAATTACAGAAAAAAATAAACTAATTACACTTATCTAATCCCCCTAATAAAATAAAAAGCCCCCCAAAATAATAAAAATCCCTTCCCTATACTAAATTACAAATAGCCCTTAAAAGGGCTTTTTGTGGGGCATTGCCCCAAAGTAATCAGATCTTTTACCTGTAAAAAAAATGACAATACCCCCAACATTAAAACCCACCAGCCACACACCCAACCCTACTCTAAAACCCACCCAATCCCCCCTTAATAAAACCTAACACTAACCCCTTGAAGATCACCCTACCTTGAGACGTCTTCACCCAACCGGGCAGAAGTGGTCCTCTTATTTGTAATTTAGTATAGGGTAGGGATTTTTATTATTTTGGGGGGCTTTTTTATTTTATTAGGGGGATTAGATTAGGTATAATTAGTTTAAAAAACTTGTAATTATTTTATTTTTTTCTGTAATTTAGTGTTTGTTTGTTTTTGTACTTTAGTTTATTTTATTTTATTGTAATTAATTTAATTTAATGTAGGGAATTAATTTAATTCTAGTGTAGAGTTAGGTGTAATTGTAACTTAGGTTAGGTTTTATTTTGCAGGTACTTTTGTATTTATTTTAGCTAGGTAGCTATTAAATAGTTAATAACTATTTAATAAATATTGTACCTAGTTAAAATAAATACAAAGTTGTCTGTAAAATAAAAAAAAACCTAAGCTAGCTACAATGTAAAGCATTAGTTATATTGTATCTAGCTTAGGTTTTATAGGTAAGTATTTAGTTTTAAATAGGAAAAATGTAGTTAATTGTAGTAATTTTATTTAGATTTATTTAAATTAAATTTAAGTTAGGGGGGTTAGGGTTAGACTTAGGTTTAGGGGTTAATAAATTTATTATAGTGGCGGCGACGTTGTGGGTGGCAGATTAGGGGTTAATAAGTGTAGTTAGGTTGCGGTGACATTGGGGGCGGCAGATTAGGGGTTAATAAATATTATGTAGGTTGTGGCGATGTTGGGGGCATCAGATTAGGGGTTCATACGTATAATGTAGGTGGCAGCGGTGTCCGGATTAGGGGTTAATAATATTATGCAGGTGTCGGCGATGTCAGGGGTGGCAGATTAGGGGTTAATAAGTGTAAGATTAGGGGTGTTTAGACTTGGGCTTCATGTTAGGGTGTACATTTTCTTTCCCCATAGGAATCAATGGGGCTGCGTTAGGAGCTTTACGCTGCTTTTTTGCAGGTGTTAGGTTTTCTTTTTTTCCAGCCGGCTCTGCCCCATTGATTCCTATGGGGAAATCATGCACGAGTACGTTTAGCCAGCTCACCACTACCGTAAGCAGCGCTGGTATTGAGGTGAGATGTGGAACAAAATTTTGCTCTTTGCTCACTTTTCTGCGGCTAACGCCGGGTTTAAAAAAAAAAACGTAAAATACCAGCGCTGTCTGTAGGTGAGCGGTGAGGGAAAACTGCTCTTTAGCACCGCACAGCCTTACCGACAAAACTCGTAATCTAGCCGAAAGAGTTTTAGCCACAATTCCCATTTCCTACAATTCCTTATGTCCAGTAAATCCCTTGTCACTTTATACTTTGCATGTTTCATTTTCAAAAAAGAAGAAGTAAATGACCATTTATGAATAAGGACCACTAAACGCAAATTAAAGGGACGAGGGCGATGATCTAAAAGTCTCTGGGCTGGCGAGATTACTAAATAATGACCGCCAGTATTTCTATTTCCCTGGTGGAATGATTTAAAGCCAGGCTGTGTCTCTAAGAGGGCGTACACTGCATTTGCGTATGGGGAGGAGATGAATACATGAAGTGCACAATAAAATTCATATTTTACAAATCTTACAAAAGGATACAATGATTGAACCCTTCATACAAAAATACAAAGAAAAAAAATTATTCTTAAGCTGCATCAAAAATAGTGAAAACATTATCCCCTCATATTCAATCGTATTTTATCAAATATGTTACATTTTTATGTAAATTAAACAGGAATACATCGTATTAACTAAGCACAGTGTAAATCGTGATTTAAAGGAAAAGTTCACTTTGACGCACCGCTATGCAGATTTCACAAGTAAAATTAAAATAAGTCTGAGTTTATTTCATCATTTGCAAATACCTTTTACAACGATCGCTCCTATCGCCGTAACTCTGCCTGTCTATTAAAATGTGTATTGTTTTCGTATGACGAATACCCTGTAGACTGTTTCTATTGGTCCTCTACTGGTGTCCCAACAGACAACATTTACGCCCACCAGTTTAAATACGCATGCGTGTCTCCTGAATTTTGCGCCCGCATTGTATGCTCGTCTGTGTGAAACACATGCGCATTATCTTTTTTAAGCAATTGATGTCCCAGCAGTGCAAAGTATAGATCTTACAATATGTATCCCAGCTGCAAGGTTTTATGCGCATGTGCAATATACGTAGATGCACGAGAACGAGCATGAATGTACACGTAAGAGCGGGTGGGACCAGTCTTACGTTTAATGTAGAGAAATACAGAAATGATCGGGTGGGTAGAGGGAAAAACAGAAGCAGGTATGCGATTTCGGTTACAAATAATCATTTTTTTTTTAAAAGTTAGTGACTGCAGTTATCTCATAAACCGTAACGCTTGGTATTAATGTGGATGCTCTAAATTTACTCTCACTTTAAGTACACATAGAAATTTATATTTATATATACAAAATACAAAGCGCAATTGCTTTATCGTAAAGTGGGCTGAACGTGGGTGCTCCGTGGACATATAGGAAATTTCCTCTTTAATCGGAGCGTAATCATGTAAAGATTTTCGTACTACGGATCTCAAATTTTTTTCCTTGCAAACTAAAAGGTAGCAAGCTTTTCTCAAAATACTTCTAACTCTAACAGAAAAACACTTGCACTCGAAAATACAGGTAGCCCTCAGTTTACGCCGGGGTTAGGTTCCAGAAGGAATGGTTGTAAATTGAAACCGTTGTAAATTGAAACCCAGTTTATAATGTAAGTCAATGGGAAGTGAAGGAGATAGGTTCCAGGACCCTCTCAAAATTGTCATAAGTAACATCTAATACATTATTTTTAAAGCTATGAAATGAAGACTTTAAATGCTAAACAGCATTATAAACCTAATAAAATAATCACACAACACAGAATATATAATTAAACTAAGTTAAATGAACAAAAACATTTGCTAAACAGCATTATAAACCTAATAAAATAATCACACAACACAGAATATATAATTAAACTAAGTTAAATTAACAAACACATTTGCTAAACAGCATTATAAACCTAATAAAATAATTACATAACACAGACTTCACTTGCATTTTTCTGCGAACAGTTCTTTCTATGCATTCCAATCTGGACTGATTTATAGACAGGAAGATCTTGTTCTTTTGAAATCTGCTCGATAGCTCAGATCTGGTTAAACTGATTAATTTCAGCTTGCTTGGCTTTGCTGCAACACAAGTGGACAGCTCCACATACTGGCTATTTTAATAAATGCACTGCTTCTCAATGCTTTTCAATTGCAGTCACATGACTGGAAAATAAGGTTGTTATTCTGAAACAGTGTAAATTGAACCGAGGGCCAACTGTATAGTCAATTGTAAGATGCTATAAGTAGAAATCAGCTAAGTGTCCCTTTCCAGTGAGCTCCTTTTCAATTGGAGACATCTTGCCACTTACAGGGACTGCCCCTTTTTTATGATAATTCCACCAGGGCAGCCCCTGCGAGGGTTGGCAGGAAAAACCGCATCTGATCTGGTAAAATTCAGATAATTGAGCCCTTGGTGAGATTTAATTTCTCCATCCTATCAACAGGAATGACCTGAGAACAACCTCACTGATACCCAACTTGGTTTTACTCACATATTGTAAACACAAAGCCTTATGCAACGGCCAAACAATCTAAGGCTGAGAAATGCATCAATTTTATTTAATGAAATTGGAAGTTTTAGTTGGATTTTAAGCTTTGTATGTAATAATAAGAGAAGTGTTTGATCCCACAGGACACAGAATGGCCATCAGAGGGTCACCGGAGAGACTCTAAGGTCCCAGTCTGCTCACTTAGCACCTTATCTTGCTGAATTTTTGTATTGAGAATTTCTGAGTATATTCAGTTGGGCCCCAGAGGAGCTGTTCTCTGCAGTTTTTAATTTGCAATGTGTCTCCTTCTTGTTTGTTTTTTTGTGAAATTCAACAACTACATAATTTGTTTTTTAAACTGTTATGGTTGTATTTTTATTATTGTTTTAAATGTTGCTTTCTATAGGACATTTACTAGATATTACATTGCACCCCCTTATACTTACTGTTGTAGGGACACAATAACAGTAAATGTGTTAAGTACATTTATTGACAACTATGCAATTAATAAGTTATACACAATGGCAACCAGTTAGCCCAGCGGACACAAAAAGTAACAGATACGAGTATAGCACATCATACACTACATAATATTCACCTATAGATATGCCTACTGATGCTCATTAGGTTATAGATACCCCCTATTGATGCTCATTGTCATATATATACTTCCTACTGGTTCTCATTGTCATATATATATTTCCTACTGATGCTCATTGGTTTACAGATACCTCCTACTGATGCTCATTGTCGTATATAAACTTCCTACTGGAGCTCATCGTCATATAGATAATTCCTTCTGATGCTCATTGGTTTATAGATATTTCCTACTGGTGCTCATTGGCTTTTAGGTACTTCCTACTGGTGCTCATTGGGTTATAGATACTTCCTACTGGTGCTCATTGACTTATAAATACTTCCTACTGGTGCTCATTGGTTTACAGATACCTACACTGATGCTCATTGGTTTACAGATACTTCATACTGTCATATAGATACTCCCTACTAGTGCTCATTGGGATGTAGCTACTTCATGCTGGTGCTCATTATCATATAGATACTTCCTACTAGTGCTCATTGGGATATAGGTACTTCCTACTGGTGCTCATTGGGTTAAAGATACCTCCTTCTGATGCTCATTGGTTTATAGATACTTCATACTGGTGCTCATTGTCATATAGATACTTTCTTCTGGTACTCATTGGTTATAGATACTTCCTACTGGTGCTCATTGTCATATAGATACCTCCTACTGATGCTCATTGGTTTATAGATACTTCACACTGATGTTCATTGGGATATAGACACTTCCTACTGGTGCTCATTGGGTTATAGATACTTCCTACTGGTGCTCATTGGGTTGTAGATACTTTCTATAGGAGCTCAATGGGTTATACATACTTCCTACTGGTGCTCATTGCCTTATAGATACTTCCTACTGGTGATCCCTGTCATATAGATACTTCCTACTGCTGTTCATTGACTTAAAGATACTTCCTACTGGTGCTCATTGGGTCATAGATACTTCCTACTGGTGCTCATTGTCACATAGATACTTCATACTGTTGCTCACTGTCATATAGATACTTCCTACTGCTGATCATTGACTTATAGATACTTCCTACTGGTGCCCATTGTCATATAGATAGATAAAATTTGGGCTCATTGGGTTATAGACACGTCCTACTGGTGCTCATTGACTCATAGATACTTCCTACTTGTGCTCAATGTCATATATATGCATCCTACTGGTGCTCATTGAGTTATTGATACTTCATACAGGAGCTCATTGGGTTATACATACTTCCAACTGGTGCTCATTGGGTTATAGATAATTCCTTCTGGTGTTCATTGGGCTATAGATGCTTCCTACAGGAGCTTATTGAGTTATAGATACATCCTACTGATGATCATTGGGTTATTGATACTTCTTACTGGTGCTCATTAGGTTATAGATACTTACTACTGGTGTTAAATGGGTTATAGATACTTCCTACTTGTGTTCATTGGGTTATAGATACTTCCTACTGATGCTCATTGGCCTATAGATACCTCCTACTGGTGCTCATTGGGATATATATACTTCCTACTGGTGTTCATTGAAATATAGATACTTCCTACTGGTGCTTATTGTAATATAGACACTTCCTATTGGAGCTCACTGGGTTATAGACAATTGCTACTAGAGCTCATTGGAATATAGACACTTCCTACTGGTGTTCATTGGGTTACATATACTTCCTACTGGTGTTCATTGAGATATAGGTACTGCCTACTGGAGCTCATTGGGTTATAGATACTTCCTACTGGTGCTCATTGTCATATAGATACTTCCTATTGGAGCTCATTGGGTTATAGATATTTCCTACTGGTGCTCATTGGGTTATAGACACTTGCTACTGGAGCTCATTGGAATATAGACACTTTCTACTGATGTTCATTGGGTTATTGAAACTTCCTACTGGAGCTCATTGACTTATAGATACTTCCTACTGATGCTCACTGCCTTTATAGATATTTCCTACTGGTGCACATTGGGTTGTAGAAACTTCATACTGATGCACATTGGTTTATAGATACCTCCTACTGGTGCTCATTGGTTTACCAATATTTCCTACTGATGCTCATTGATTTATAGATACATCTTACTGGTGCTCATTGGTTCATAGATACTTCCTACTGGTGCTCATTGGCTTATAGATACTTCCTTCTGATTCTCATTGGGTTATAGATACTTCCTACAGGAGCTCATAGGGTTATACATACTTCCTACTGGTGCTCATTGGGTTATAGATACTTCTTACTTGTGTTTATTGGGTCATAAATACTTCCTACTGTTGTTTATTGGCTTATAGATATCTACTACTGATGTTCATTGGCTTATAGATGCTTTCTACTGGTGATCATTGGGTTATATATTCTTCCTGTTGGTGCTCATAAACTTATAGATACTTCCTACTGGTGGTCATTGACTTATAGATACTTTCTACTGGTGTTGATTGGCTTATACTTACTTTCTACTGGGGATTATTTTGTTATAGATTCTTCCTACTGGTGCTCATTGGGTTATGTATACAGGCATACCCCGCTTTACGGACCTTCACTTTACGGACACTCGCGAGTACGTACATAGCTATTACGGACCCTCTCTTTACGGACACTCGCGAGAACGGACAAACCCGCCCCTGCGCACATGAAACAGTTAGTCTCTATGGTTCAGGAAGAGGTTGCCGCGCGCCAGGAAGATGTTGCTGCGCACCAGGAAGAGGTGGGGTTTCCACTCACTGTGTAGAAGCTGCGCACTTGGCAAGTGAAATTAAAAAGTGAATCGTGTATAGAAGATTCCTGCACCCAAATTGCTATTTTATTCCTGCCATAATACTGTACTGCACTGAAACCACTACTGTACATAGAACTTTGGGGAACATATACTGTATACAGTACTGATTGTAACACGCTTGGCACACACTGTGTATAGAAGATTCCTGCACCCAAATTGCTATTTTATTCCTGCCATAATACTGCACTGTACCACTACTTGTACATAGAACTTTGGGGAACATATACTGTATACAGTACACGTACAGTACTGATTGTAACACGCTTGGCACCTAGAGCTGATAATGGCAGATAAAAAGAAATGCCGTAAATCTATTACCTTGGATATGAAGCTTAAAATTATTAGATTGTATGATGAAGGTGTAATTCAAGCTGAAATAGGCCGAAAGCTAGGCTTCACTAGGACCACAATTAACACAGTCATGAAGAACAGAGAAAAAATTGTTGCAGAAGTTAAAAGTGCTACACCTGTTAACACCACAACAATTCGAAAAAGGGATAGCATTGTTGCAGACATGGAGAGACTCCTAATACTTTGGATAGAAAATCAGACAACACGCCATGTTCCTGTAAACCAGGCAATTATACAAAGTAAAGCCTTAAGCTTATTCAATGACCTGAAGGCTAAGAAAGGTGAAGCAGCAAAGGATGCTGAATTTGTTGCAAGCCGTGGATGGTTTGATAGGTTTAAGAAGAGGTCTAATCTACATAACATCAAAGTACAAGGAGAGGCAGCTGCTGCAGATACTGAGGCTGCAGAAAGCTATCCAAGTGAATTTGCAAAAATTATTGAAGATGGAGGCTACTCCATGGATCAAATTTTTAATGTGGATGAGACTGGTCTATTCTGGAAGAAGATGCCTGCAAGAACCTTCATTGCAAGACAGGAAAAATCAATGCCAGGCTACAAGCCAGCTAAAGATAGAATAACCCTTCTGTTAGGTGGCAATGCTTCTGGTACCTTAAAGCTAAAGCCTTTGTTTATTTACCGTTTTCAAAATCCAAGAGCTTTGAAGAACTACGTTAAAACTAGACTTCCAGTGCATTGGAGGGCAAATAAAAAAGCATGGGTAACTGCAGCCCTTTTTGAGGATTGGTTTGACACCTGCTTTGTTCCAGAGGTGAAAGCTTATTGCAAAGACAATAATATCCCTTTCAAGATTTTGCTGCTTGTTGATAATGCTCCTGGACACCCTCGAACACTAGAAGAGCTCAACCCTAACATTAGAGTGGAATTCCTACCACCAAATACCACTTCATTACTGCAGCCCATGGATCAATGTGTCATAGCTGCCTTCAAGTTAAACTACTTAAAAAGAACATTCAGTAAGTGTATTGCAGCAATAGACAAAGAAGAAGGTGCAGGGCAAGAAGTCCTATCGAAATTCTGGAAAAGCTACAACATCTTGGATTGCATTAAAACTGTAAGAGATGCTTGGAATGACATAAAGGATACCACAATGAAAAGGGCCTGGAAAAAATTATGCCCACAGTTAGCTGATGATTCTGAAGGCGTTGATGATTCTGTAGCTAATGTTACTGAAAATATTGTAGAGATGGCAAGGCAGTTAGAGCTGGAAGTAGAGCCAGAAGATGTTGCTGAACTGCTTGCATCCCATACTGAGCCCCTCAGCAATGAAGATCTTCTAGAACTTGAAGAGGAGAGAGAAGAAGAAGAAGATGTGCAAAATGGGGTTGAGAACATTGAACAGCCTGAAGGCTTAACTTCAAAAATTCTCTTTCAAGCTTTCCGTCATCTTGATAGCGCCATGGCTCTTTTTGAAAAGCATGATAGGGACTTTGAAAGAAGCTTCACAGTCAATGGTAACATTTCAGGGGCTTATTCCTGTTACAAAGAAATCTACAGAGAAAAGAAGAAAGCTACACTTCAAACCTCCATAGAGACTTACTTTTCTAAAAGTCCATCAGCACGCAGATCATCATCATCGACAGACAGTCATTTGGATACCAGATCATCAACTGGCAGTCCATTTCCAGCTCTGGCATCACCACCCAGTCCTGCTCCTTCTCTTATTGCTACTTGTAGTACACCCAATTCGCCAGCAAGAAAGCGTCTCGCCTTTGAAGAGTTGACTTGTGAAACAGAAGATACCAGTATGACTTCATCCTTACTAGAATAAATGCTCATAGCTGATCCTAAGCTTAGAAAATGTTGTGTTTACAGTATTTTGCAATACAGTACAGTAAATATGTTCTCTTGTCCTAAGCTGATCCTAAGCTTAGAAAATGTTGTGTTTATTTTGCAATACTGTACAGTACAGTAAATATGTTCTCTTATCCTAAGCTGATCCTAAGCTTAGAAAATGTTGTGTTTATTTTGCAAAACTGTACAGTACAGTAATTATGTTCTCTTGTCCTAAGCTGATCCTAAGCTTAGAAAATGTCTTTATTTTTCAATACAGTACAGTAAATACTGTATGTTCTGTTGCCCTAAGCTGATCCTAAGCTTAGAATTTTTTTTGTTTATTTTGCAATAAATATTTTCTTTTGGCCTAACCTTATAGTATTGTGTTTATTTTAGTTATAAATGTATTATTTATATCAGTTATGCCTATAAATGACTATTATAATGAAGTACAAGCATTGAGAAGTGAAAAAAAAGTATTGCTTCACTTTAAGTACATTTTCGTTTTACATACATGCTCTGGTCCCATTGTGTACGTAAATGTGGGGTATGCCTGTACTTCCTATTGTTGTTCATTGGATTATAGATACTTTCTGCAGATGTTCATTAGGTTATAGATACTTCCTACTGGTGCTTATTGACTTATAGATGCTTCCTACTAGTGCTTATTGTGATATAAATATTCCTATTGGTGATCATTGGGTTATATATACTTCCAACTGGTGCTCATTGTCAAATAGATAGTTCCTACTTGTGTTCTTTGGGTTTTAGATACTTCCAACTGGTACTCAGTGACTTATAGATACTTTCTACTGATTCTCATTGGTTTATAGATACTTCCTGCTAGTGCTTATTGGTTTATAGATACTTCCTGTTGGTGCTAATTAGCTTATAAATACTTCCTACAGGTGCTTATTGGTGATCATTTTAATATAGATATTTCCTACTGGTGTTCATTGGGTTATAGATACCTTATACTGGTGATCAATCGGTTATAAATACTTCATACTGGTGCTCATTGTCTCATATATACTTCATACTGTTGCTGTCATATGGATACTTCTTACTGGTGATCATTAGCTTATAGATACTGCCTACTGGTGCCCATTGTCATATAGATAGTTCAAACAGGGGCTCATTGGGTTATAGACACTTCCTACTGGTGCTCATTGACTTATAGATACTCCAACTGGTGTTCAATGTCATATATATGCATCCTACTGGTTTCCATTGAGTTATTGATACTTCATACAGGAGCTCATTGGGTTCTACATACTTCCAACTGGTGTTCATTGGGTTATAGATACTTCCTACTGGTGCTCATAGGGTTATAGATGCTTCCTAAAGGAGCTTATTGAGTTATAGATACATCCTACTGATGCTCATTGGGTTATTGATACTTCTTACTGGTGCTCATTGGGTTATAGATACTTACTACTGGTGATCAGTGCGTTATAGATACTTCCTACTTGTGTTCATTGGGTTATAGATACTTCCTACTGATGCTCATTGGCCTATAAATACCTCCTACTGGTGCTCATTGGGATATATATACTTCCTACTGGTGTTCAGTAAGATATATATACTTCCTACTGGAGCTCATTGTCATATAGATACTTCCTATTGGAGCTCATTGGGTTATAGACACTTGCTACTGGAGCTCATTGGAATATAGACACTCCTACTGGTGTTCATTAGGTTATATATACTTCCTACTGGTGTTCATTGAGCTATAGGTACTGCCTACTAGAGCTCATTGGGTTATAGATACTTCCTACTGGTGCTCATTGTCATATAGATACTTCCTATTGGAGCTCATTGGGTTATAGACACTTGCTACTGGAGCTCATTGGAATATAGACACTTCCTAATTATGTTCATTGGGTTATTGATACTTCCTACTGGAGCTCATTGACTTATAGATATTTTTTACTGATGCTCACTGCCTTTATAGATACTTCCTACTGGTGCACATTGGGTTATAGATACTTCATACTGATGCACATTGGTTTATAGATAACTCCTACTGGTGCTTATTGGTTTACCGATACTTCCTACTGATGCTCATTAGTTTATAGATATCTCTTACTGGTGCTCATTGGTTTATAGATACTTCCTACTGGTGCTCATTGGCTTATAGATACTTCCTTCTGATTCTCATTGGGTTATAGATACTTCCTACAGAAGCTCATAGGGTTATACATACATCCTACAGGTGCTCATTGGGTTATAGATACTTCCTACTTGTGTTCAGGGTCATAGATACTTCCTACTGTTGTTCATTGGCTTATAGATACTTTCTACTGGTGATCATTGGGTTATATATTCTTCCTGTTGGTGCTCATAGACTTATAGATACTTCCTACTGGTGGTCATTGACTTATAGATACTTTCTACTGGTGTTTATTGGCTTATACTTACTTTCTACTGGTGATCATTTTGTTATAGATTCTTCCTACTGGTGTTCATTGGGTTATAAATACTTCCTATTGGTGTTCATTGGAGTATAGATACTTCCTTCAGATGTTCATTGGTTTATTGATACTTCCTACTGGTGCTTATTGACTTATAGATGCTTCCTTCTAGGGCTCATTGTGATATAGATATTCCTATTGGTGATCATTGGGTTATATATACTTCCAACTGGTGCTCATTGTCAAATAGATACTTTCTACTTGTGTTCTTTGGGTTATAGATACTTCCAACTGGTACTCAGTGACTTATAGATACTTTCTACTGATGCTCATTGGTTTATAGATACTTCCTGTTGGTGCTAATTAGCTTATAAAAACTTCCTACAGGTGCTTATTGGTGATCATTTTTATATAGATATTTCCTACTGGTGTTCATTGGGTTATAGATACCTTATACTGGTGATCAATGGGTTATAGACCCTTCCTGCTGGTGCTCATTTGGTTATAGATACTTCAGACTGATGCTCATTGGGTCATAGATATGTCCTACTGTTGCTTGTTTGGTTTTGATACTTCCTATTGGTGATCATTGGGTTATAGATACTTCCTACTGGTGTAAATTGGGTCATATATACTTCTCACTGTTGCTTGTTGGGTTATAGACACTTCCTATTGGTGATCACTGGCTTATAGATACTTCATACTGGTGCTCATTGACTTATAGATACTTCCTACTGGTGCTCAATGTCATATAGATGCATCCTACTGGTGCTCATTGAGTTATTGATACTTAATAAGGAGCTCATTGGGTTATACATACTTCTAACTGGTGCTCATTTGGTTATAGAAACTCCCTACTGGTGCTCATTGGGTTATAGATGCTTCATACAGGAGCTATAAATACATATGTATAGCTTCTGTAGGAAGCTGTAGGAGTCTCGATTACATCCTACTGATGCTCATTGGGTTATTGATACTTTTTACTGGTGCTTATTGGGTTATAGATACTTCCTACTGGTTCTCAATGGGTTATAGATACTTCCTACTTGTGTTGATTGGGTCATAGATACTTCCTACTGATGCTCATTGGCTTATAGATACATCCTACTGATGCTCATTGGTATATATATATACTTCCTACTGGTGTTCATTGAGATATAGGTACTTCCTACTGGAGCTCATTGAGTTATAGATACTTCCTACTGGTGATCATTGGGTTATAGATGCTTCCTACAGGTACTCATTGTCATATAGATCCATCCTACTGGTGCTCATTGTCATATAGATATTACTTATTGGAGCTATTGGGTTATACAGTTTATACTTCCTACTGGTGCTCGTTGGGTTATAGACACTTCCTACTGGTGCTCATTGGGGTATACAGAATACCATCTCTGAACGCACAACACGTTGAACCTTGATGCAGATGGGCTACAGCAGCAGAAGACCACACCAGGTACCACTCCTGCCAGCTAAGAACAGGAAACTGAGGCTACAATTCGCACAGGCTCACCAAAAATTGGACAATAGAAGATTGGAAAAACATTGTCTGGTCTGATGAGTCTCGATTTCAGCTGCAACATTCAGATGGTAGGGTCAGAATTTGGTGTAAACAACATGAAAGCATGGATCCATCCTGTCTTGTATCAATGGTTCAGGGTGGTGCAGGTGGTGTTATGGTGTGGGGGATGTTTTCTTGTCATGCTTTGTGCCCCTTAGTACCAATTGAGCATTGTTAAAACGCCACAGCCTACCTGAGTATTGCTGCTGACCATGGCCATCCCTTTATGACTACACTGTACCAATCTTCTGATGGCTACTTCCAGCAGGATAATGCACCATATTACGAATCTCAAATCATCTGAAACTGGTTTCTTGAACATGATAATGAGTTCAATGTATTCCAATGGCCTTCACAGTCACCAGATCTCAATTCAATAGAGCACCTTTGGGATATGGGGGAATGGGAGATGGATGTGCAGCCAACAAATCTGCAGCAACTGCATGATGCTATCATGTCAATATGGACCAAAATCTCTAAAGAATGTTTCCAACACCTTGTTGAATCTATGCCATGAAGAATTAAGGCAGCTCTGAAGGCAAAAGTGGGTCCAACCCAGTACTAGCAAGGTGTACCTAATAAAGTGGCCGGTGAGTGCATATACAGTACTTCCTACTGGTGCTCATTGGGTTATGGATACTTCCTTCTGGTTCTCCATGAGGATTAGCCAGATACAAAGCTTATAAATAAGAAAGTATAGATCTGATACAGATGTATTAGTTTCCATTTAAATGTAAAAAGCTTTTACTCCACATTTTTATGCAGAAAATGAAAACATATGGATGAGAATAGCGTCCATTTAACACCTTGTTTTTGTAATTGTAGCATTATTATGCAGTCTTCCGGAATAACATATCAGCAGATTTTAAACATTAGTAAAGTTAAAACCTTTTTGTTTTTGTTTTTCAGTATTCAAACTCTACCCCGACTTTACCTTTATTAGATGAACCAATCAGAGGTTGTGCCTGAAGGCGACAAGGCTTGCCACTGTCATTTTGATATCAAAAGCCTCATTTTTGTCAGATAACAGACTGGTAATGAGGGAGTGATATGTGGCTTGTGAAGTTGCTGTGAGCTATTACAGTTTTAAAGGGAGGGCAAATATCTTGAGATTTTTTATATAAAATGTTTTTTGCACAATGAAAGAATTTTGCAATATATTTTCATTATTTATGTTGCCCTTTTCATATAGTTTATGTATGAAGATTGATGATTTTCTAATTCTCAGAACCTAAAATGCACCGGCTAACCCCCTACATATCTGTCCCTAATTGGCTTTAGCTAATAGCAACTGTAAAACAATGCACATTATGACAGTGGTTAGCCTTGTCGTCTGCAGACTAGATCCCTAATTGGCTTCTAAAAAGAAAGCATATGATTGGTGGACTTTGGCTAGGGAATAGATTTTAATAGCTTTTAAAAGCATTTAGATTTGGATATCTTATTCTATAGCAATAGAAATGTCTTATAAATGCAGAGTGTTTACCCTTTAAGGACTGAAAAATCTTTAATTTTTAGTCTTAAATTACCAGAAAAGAAGGCAAAATAAATAATGAAAGAATATAGCATAGTTGTTTTATGGTACATAATTATGCATTTTATATTACAATTGCTACTATCCCTTTAAGGTGTGTTTTGCATTTCACATGGTCCCCTGAGATATCAGTCACCGACCTATCCACTCCCAGACACACATACAAATCTAATTTTTATGCTTTGTGCCTTAATCTTCTCTTAGCCCAAAGTGATTTTAACCTCTTTATAAGAGCACAGGTTCCTTAATGTGCTTTTTAAAACCTCCTGCCCTCTGCAAAACATGTCCAGCCCCATCAGGTGAAACATTGCACAGTTTTCTATGTAACAAATCTGATTAAGGTTGAACACATTTCTTGTCAGTATTTGCTCTGGTCTCGTCGGCATTATATTTGGGAATGAGACAGGCAGTGTTTTGTGCTTTCTATACAAGGCACTGTACGCGTTGTCTAAATATGATTTATGTCACATTTACAGTTTTGCTCAGTTCAGCTGATTTTCTCTCCCGCTTGATCAAGGTCATGAAACTGGAGAATGTGCCTTTTATCTCTGTGAATTGAACAGTGAAACGATTCATAACAAAGCTTTGATACAATAAGTCAGTTAGAGAAAAATACAGCAGTGTTTGGTGACTTATATGCTTTGGTGTAAAGTGTCAATGAACCAAAAAGAACACAAACAAAATGCTATAATAGTGAATCCAGTAGGTTATTTATTTGTTATAAATAAATGTTTATGTGCGAAACTCCCATGGACTTTGTATAAATAATATACTCAATATTCTCCAATACATTTGTACATTAAGATATATTTATGCTGATAATCAGGTTTGTATCAGAATTTAAACAAAAGATCAAAATATTTTAGTTCATGTTTACTAGATCTTATACTAATATACTAATGAATGTATGACAAATATATTAGTGTCTGTCCTGACTAACACTGTCCCAACAATCTGGATTAATCCAAGACGTGACCACCAGAGTGAAAGTAGGATCTGGAAATAGTGTAAGAAGAAAAGAGCAACTTATGGAGAGTTCATTAACTGGCAGTTGTCTGACAACAAACAGGAACAATATGAATCAACTCAGCAGACTAGAGGAGGGTCAGGGTCAGGTAGAGGTCAGGTAACTCACAGACAGTTGGGTACCAAATCAGCAGGCCATAGAATAGTCCAAGTAAGAGCAGGGGTCAAATAACAGTTATCCAACACAAATTACATACCAAGAAGAAGTAAAACAAGAGCGCAAAGAAGTCGCAACTGCATTATTTAAGGAATATAGTGCGAGAGAAAAGGCTGAGTGTACTAAGCAAAGGTCGCTCCAGAACAAGCGTACATCAATATCGTAGCTGAAGTAAACAAAGCAGCTATGTAACTATATGTGTCCATGTTACCAGGATTAAACAAACTAAATCATATAAGCCCATAGCAATACCTGGGTTATCTCTAAATGATATCAGAAAAAATGGATAGTAGCAAAGTAAATAAATCTCCAGGTCCAGATGGAATACACCCAATGATTCTAGGGAAGTTAGCACTGTCATGGGCAAACCTCTGCTTTTAATCTTTTAAGACTCTTTATCCTCAGGTTTGTACCCCAGGCTTGGCATAAAGCTGATGCAGTGCCACTTTTTAAAAAGGGAAGCAGTGCTTATCCAGGAAGCTATAGACCAGTAAGCCTGACATTAGTAGTGGGGAAGATGCTAGAAGGGATTATACAGGATTATATCCATGAGTATATTCGAGAAAACAAGATTAAGGGGCCGATTTATTAAATGTCAGATGGACATGATCCGTTGTAGCCGCTGTCCGGCCGACATTGCTAAACTTTTCATTTCACAAGCATTTCTAGTGAAATGCTTGTGCAATGCCGCCCCTTGCAGATTTGCGGCCAATCACCCGCTAGCAGGGTGTGTCAATCATCCTGATCGTATCTGATCAGGATGATTGCTGTCCACCACCTCAGAGGTGGCGGACGAGTTAAGTTAAGTTAAAGAGTTAAGGATTCTTTCGACTTGTGCATGTGATATGATTGCGTTAAACTCCATAACACACAAAATACAAGCGCTGCTTTGACGTGCTCGTGCACGCTTTCCCCATAGACATCAATGGGGAGAGAGTGTTGGGAAAAAACTGCGATCGCAGAATGAAAAGCTCCGTAATGCATCCCCATTGATGTCTATGGGGAAAAAAACACCCTAACATAAATCCCACGTCTAAACACCCCTAATCTGCTGCCCCCGACACTGAAATAAAGTTAACCCCTAATCTGCCGCTCCCGACATCGCCGCCACCGAAATAAAGCTATTAACCCCTAATCTGTCGCTCCAGATATCGCTGCCACTATAATAAAGTTATTAACCCCTATTCCCCCGCACCTCAACGTCGCAGAGGGAGTTGTTTTGGTTTAGGGGTTAATAGTTTAATTTAATGTTTTGCGATGTAGGGGTTAATCGGTTTATTTAGTGGTAGTGATGTGGGAGGCCAGAGGTTTAGGGGTTAATAACTTTATTTAGTGGCGGCGATGACGGGGGAGCGGCAGAATAGAGGTTAATACATTTTATTAGTGGCAGCGATGTCGGGAGTGGCAAATTAGGGATTAATAACTTTAAAATAGTGTTTGCGAAGCGGGAGGTCCTCGGTTTAGGTGTTAATAGGTAGTTTATGGATGTTAGTGTACTTTGTAATACTTTAGTTATAAGTTTTGTGTAACAGTTTTGTTGCATGAAACTCATAACTACTGATCTCAGATTGCGGAACGGATCGTGTCATTATAGGGTGTAAGCTTTTTAGCCTCACCGCAAAACTTGTAATGGCAGCGCTATGGAAATCCCATGCAAAAGCGTAATTTTTTCGAGTGCGGGACTGACGTTGCGTTACAGTCTAAAAGGCTTGCGGTACAGCTATACCGACAAGACTCGTAATGGCTGCGTTGATGCTTTAACGCTGAAATGGCCATTTTTTCAGCGTTTAAAACACGAATGCAAAACTCTTAATCTAGGTGTAAATGAATTGCACAAATAAAAATATGCAGGTTTTCTATTATTTAAATCTGACAAACCAAAAAAGAGGAGGAAAGAATTTATTTGTACTTATAGATAACAAGGTAAAAATGAGCAGCACTTCTAAGGCTAATGAATTACTAGCATGTATTAAATGAATTATTTATGCAAGGCTGGAAAACAGAATTCTGTCACTATATAAATCACTGGGGACCAATTTTAAAAAGGGACATTGCAGAATTCCCCGAGAAGGGCCAAAAAACTAATAAGGGTAATGGAGAATTTAGAATATGAAGAGAGGTTGGCCAAACTCTAGAAAAATGTGCTTGAGAAGTGACATGATTACTTTATATAAATATATTCAAGACCCATATACAGAGTTGGTGGAAATGTTGTTTATTCCAAGGCAGTTGCTTGTGACCAGTGGTCATAATTTAATTCTAGAGGAAAAGAGATATAATCTCCAGCAACGTAAATGTTATATTTTCCCTGTAAGAGCAATTAAACCGTGGAACATCTTGCCTAAGGAGGTAGTGAATACCTTAGATAAATGTAAAAACGGCTTAGATATATTTTTAGACTAAAAACAGAATTCAGGGATATGATTGATTGTGCTAAATGGGTTAGCTGTTCAATTGTCAGCTTCTATGTTGTAAATCAGAAAGGATCTGTATAGGTTCAACCTCATTATTATTATTATCATTTAATCGTATAGCGCCACCAAATTCCGTAGCGCTGGGTACAATGATAGGGGTATATATCTACTATGTTACTATGTAATATCAAGGCCCATAGATCCTTATTTTTCTGAACTAATATTAGTTATAGGAATACAAATAAAGGGCTGAATTGGGTGAGTGATATACTGTATATACTGTTTATATATATATATATATATATATATATATATATATATATATATATATATATATATATACACATATATATAATCTTGGACAGAGATTGAGATTTGCATTTATTGTCTAAACTGGTTAAACCAACGATCTGGGAAATCAGAATTTTGTGTTTATTGTTAAAAGTATCTAATATTTTTATGGTTAGATATTTTATATTTACTCAAAAGAGACACAAATATTAAATAATAAATTCTGATTTTCAATGATTCATTGTTATCAAACAATAGAGGAATAAAACTACATTTTGGTGTTTTGAGAAGGTGAACTGATGGTACATTGGGATATCCAGAGGACTATTTGTTCTACCAAATGAATTGCACATTCACTCATCCCTACTATTATCATGTACAGCACAGACAGTTACACAAAAGAAATATCATTTCTAATTTAATTTTATATGGTGATATTTTCCATGTTAAGATATTTCTGCAAACTAAAGCTATCTACTAAACATGTTTGGTCTGATAAAAAAAACAAGGTATACTTTGTGAAAGTACCTCACAGACAAGTCACTTAAACTGATTTAAAAATTCAGTGTCATCAGCACAGGGCTGTGAAATGGCTCAGCACTGAATATTGCTCCCTCAAGATTATTTTTGCTCATTAGAAAACTGTTTTATCTCTCTGAATCCACAACCTATTGTTTAAAGAACATGCCCATTCAAATAAGATGAGTCCACATAAAGAGTAGACCTGCTTATCTTATCTTAGCTATCTCTACATAACAAATTTCCAATATACATAATTTGTATTATGGGTGATTTGGGCACTGCAGCTCTAAGCTCCAGTATTGTCTCGGGACCAGTAAATTAACTCTTGCAATGCTGGTTGGTTCATAGTTTTACAAAGAAATAGGTAAAGTTAATATTTATTACGTTCACAAAATATGTTTCAGACAAATTGTCTTTTGTTTCATCTGATATTTGTGAATGGCATCGGTCACACAATGCA
Organism: Bombina bombina; assembly: GCF_027579735.1. Lineage (NCBI taxonomy): Eukaryota > Metazoa > Chordata > Amphibia > Anura > Bombinatoridae > Bombina > Bombina bombina. Next base: position 191,172,880 of record NC_069509.1, read on the forward strand.
ATAGCACTTACTTTGAATTTGAAATGAGCAGCAGAATATTTTTTGGAAAACTTCAAATATAACCCAATTTTCTCTTAACCTGTATCATGTGACAGTCATCAGCGAATCACAGGATACATATATACTATGCACTTTGCACATGCTCAGTTGTGCATATAAAAATAATGTGCACTGTTGCTAATAGAAGAATAAAGTTTTTTTTATAAATTGCTGCTTTATCTGAATCATAAAACTTTAATTTCATTTTGACTTTAATGGAATTTTAGTTTTAGGATCCATGCAAAACCGAGCACGCGTCTACTGTGAAAAGCGTTTTTAATGCCAGAGAATTGCGGGGGTTCAATAGGGAGAGCTGTTTCGTTTTCCTATATCCAGCCCTTATGTATAATTGTTATAAAATGAAACCGAGTACACAAGGGAGACCCAACAAAAAAAAAAGAACACTGTATACACATCTGATACTGACAATCCCGCTGACTTTGTTTGAAAAGTGCTTTGTTAATTAAAGTAAATTAAGACGTAGCGATATTCGGCCTTATTTAGACACGCATCATTATGTTTTCGCAGACTAATTTTTGTAATGAAATACAATATTAATGAAGTATGTCATTTCTATTTAATAGCAACTTTTTATGCACAACCGCATCAAAAGTTCCGTTAAATATAATCAATTTTAATTTGCCTGGTATTTAAATTTACTTGATGAGACTGTTAAAAAAGATTATTTGCAAGATTTCTGTTTTGTTGCCTCTTGTTGAACTTTATCCAAAAGTCACAATGGTATTTTTTATGCAGGAAACACCAGAATGTTTAATCAAATGTGTATAAAGTTAATATGACACAAATAAATAGGTAATAGATAGATAGATAGATAGATAGATAGATAGATAGATAGATAGATAGATAGATAGATAGATAGATAGATTATAGATAGAAAGATAGATGATAGATGATAAAAAGATAAATAGATAGATGGATTATAGATTGGTAGATAGATAAATAGATACATATATTATAGATAGATAGATTATGGATGATAGATAGGTAGATAGATAGATAGATAGATAGATAGATAGATAGATAGATAGATAGATAGATAGATAGATAGATAGATAGATTGGTAGATAGATTATAGATTGGTAGATAGATAAATAGATAGATATATTATAGATAGATTATAGATTAGTAGATAGATAGATTATGGATAGATAATAGATGATAGATAGATAGATAGATAGATAGATAGATAGATAGATAGATAGGTAGATAGATAGATAATAGATTAGTAGATAGATAGATAGATAGATAGATAGATAGATTATAGATATATAATAGATAGATAGATAGATTATAGATTAATAGATAGATAGATAGATAGATAGATAGATAGATGATAGATTAGTAGATAGATAGCTAGATTATAGATTAGTAGATAGATAGATAGATAGATAGATAGATAGATAGATTGATTGATTGATTGATTGATTGATAGATAGATAGATTATAGATTGGTAGATAAATAGATAGATTATAGATGATAGATAGATAGATAGATAGATAGATAGATAGATAGATAGATAGATAGATAGATAGATAGATAGATAGATAGATAGATGATTGATAGATAGATAGTGATTTTTGGACAGTTTACTTAAATTACGATTAATGCAGTGTATATTTAATACGATTTATTTCTGTTTAATTTACATATAAATTTAAGGGTTTTTTTATACGATTTTGGTGAACAATCAATTTTTAATGCCCCTTAACAATACATTTTTGTTCTTAAGTATTTTTGTGTGAATGGTTAAATTATTCATTTTGTATCATTTTTTAGTAATGTTTGCATCTCCTTCCCATACGAAAATGCAGTATACGCCACGTAGCGAGACACCCTGTTATAAGGTTAAAAAGTGGCTTTAGATTATTCCATCAGGAAAATACAGGCGATTATTCTTTAATAATCTCGTCAACAAATGTACTGTTTAATGGTCCCTTAAAGTGATTGTAAACGATAGGGATAAAGCTTCATGTATATAGGTTAGAAATTATTTACAGCTAAATTACAAGTTGTGCGTTCGGGTTTTAACACTAATTTCAGCGCTAAAACAGCACTGCAGCCTTTACGAGTCTTGTCGGTATAGCTGTACCGCAAGCCTTTTAGCCTGTACCGCAACGTCAGTCTCGCACACGTAAAAATGACGTTTGTTCATGGGACTTCCATAGCGCTGCCATTGCAAGTTTTGCAGTGAGGCTAAAAAGCTTGCGTTGCAGCCTATACCGACAAGATACGTTCCGCAATCTAAAAGCAGTAGTTATGAGTTTTACGCTACAAACTGTAAAATAAAACTCATAACTAAAGTGTTACAAAGTGCACTAAACACCCATAAACTACCTATTAACCCCTAAACCGAGGCCCTCCCACATCGCAAATACTATACTACATTTATTAACCCCTAATCTGCCACTCCCGACATCGCTGCGACTAAAAATAATTATTAACCCCTATTCCGACACTCCCCAACATCGTCACCTCTATAATAAAGTTATTAACCCCTAAACCGCTACCCTCCAGCATCGCAAACACTATTTAAATATTATTAACCACTAATCTGTCGTCCACCCACATCGCCCCCACTGTACTAAAGTTATTAAACCCTACACCGCCGCCAAAATAATAAACCTATTAACCCCTAAACCGCAAGCCCCCCACAACGAAATATACTAAAGTAAACTATTAACCCCTAAACCGAAAGCCCCGCCTATCGCAATAAACTAAATTAAACTAGTAACGCCTAAATCTAACGCCCCCCTAACTTTATATGAAAATTACAATTTCCCTAACTTAAATTAAATTAAAACTTACCTGTCAAATTAAAAGAACTACGTTTAAACTAACAATTAAACTAATATAACTATTAAACTTAAATTAAACTAACTACCAATTAAATAAAACTAAACTACACATTTAAAAAATCCTAACACTACTATAAAAATAACAAACTAACAGCTAGATTTAGAGTTTTGTCGGTAACGACCCGCGTAGCTAACGCTGGCTTTTTTCTGGCCGCACCTTTAAACTAACTCTGGTATTGAGAGTCCACAGAATGGCTGTGTTAGGCTCCAAAAAAGGAGCGTACAAACATATTTAATGCAACTTCAACTCTCGATACCAGAGATGCTTACGGACGATTCCCCCATAGAAAACAATGGGGCTGTTTGAGCTGAAAAAAAACCTAACACCTGCAAAAAAGCCGCGTTCAGCTCCTAACGCAGCCCCATTGTTGTCTATGGGGAAACACTTCCTACGTCTGCACCTAACACCCTAACATGTACCCCGAGTCTAAACACCCCTAGCCTTACACTTATTAACCCCTAATCTGCCGCCCCCGCTATCGCTGACCCCTGCATATTATTCTTAACCCCTAATCTGCCGCTCCGTAAACCGCCGCTACTTACATTATCCCTATGTACCCCTAATCTGCTGCCCCTAACACCGCTGACCCCTATATTATATTTATTAACCCCTAATCTGCCCCCCACAACGTCGCCTCCACCTGCCTACACTTATTGACCCCTAATCTGCCGAGCGGACCGCACCGCTATTATAATAAAGTTATTAACCCCTAATCCGCCTCACTAACCCTATAATAAATAGTATTAACCCCTAATCTGCCCTCCCTAACATCGCCGACACCTAACGTCAAACATTAACCCCTAATCTGCCGACTGGAGCTCACCGCTATTCTAATAAATGTATTAACCCCTAAAGCTAAGTCTAACCCTAATACTAACACCCCCCTAAGTTAAATATAATTTTTATCTAACAAAATAAATTAACTCTTATTAAATAAATTATTCCTATTTAAAGCTAAATACTTACCTGTAAAATAAATCCTAATATAGCTACAATATAAATTATATTTATATTATAGCTATTTTAGGATTTATATTTATTTTACAGGTAACTTTGTATTTATTTTAACCAGGTACAATAGCTATTAAATAGTTAAGAACTATTTAATAGCTAAAATAGTTAAAATAATTACAAAATTACCTGTAAAATAAATCCTAACCTAAGTTACAATTAAACCTAACACTACACTATCAATAAATTAATTAAATAAAATACCTACAATTACCTACAATTAAACCTAACACTACACTATCAATAAATTAATTAAATACAATATCTACAAATAAATACAATGAAATAAACTAACTAAAGTACAAAAAATAAAAAAGAACTAAGTTACAAAAAATAAAAAAATATTTACAAACATCAGAAAATTATTACAACAATTTTAAACTAATTACACCTACTCTAAGCCCCCTAATAAAATAACAAAGACCCCCAAAATAAAAAAAAATGCCCTACCCTATTCTAAATTACTAAAGTTCAAAGCTCTTTTACCTTACCAGCCCTGAACAGGGCCCTTTGCGGGGCATGCCCCAAAGAATTCAGCTCTTTTGCCTGTAAAAAAAACATACAATACCCCCCCAAACATTACAACCCACCACCCACATACCCCTAATCTAACCCAAACCCCCCTTAAATAAACCTAACACTAAGCCCCTGAAGATCTTCCTACCTTATCTTCACCATACCAGGTTCACCGATCGATCCAGAAGAGCTCCTCCGATGTCCTGATCCAAGCCCAAGCGGGGGGCTGAAGAAGTCCATGATCCGGCTGAAGTCATCATCCAAGTGGGAGCTGAAGAGGTCCATAATCCGGCTGAAGTCTTCATCCAAGCAGGAGCTGAAGAGGTCCATGATCCGGCTGAAGTCTTCTATCAACGGCATCTTCAATCTTCTTTCTTCGGGAGCCATCATCTTCCAGCCGACGCGGAACATCCTCTTCTCCCAACGCCTACTCGCCGAATGACGGTTCCTTTAAATGACGTCATCCAAGATGGCGTCCCTCGAATTCAGATTGGCTGATAGGATTCTATCAGCCAATCGGAATTAAGGTAGGAATATTCTGATTGGCTGATGGAAACAGCCAATCAGAATCAAGTTCAATCCGATTGGCTGATCCAATCAGCCAATCAGATTGAGCTCGCATTCTATTGGCTGTTCCGATCAGCCAGCCAATCGGAATTCGAGGGACGCCATCTTGGATTACGTCATTTAAAGGAACCGTCATTCGGCGAGTAGGCGTCGGGAGAAGAGGATGTTCCGCGTCGGCTGGAAGATGATGGCTCCCGAAGAAAGAAGATTGAAGATGCCGTTGATAGAAGACTTCAGCCGGATCATGGACCCCTTCAGCTCCCACTTGGATGAAGACTTCAGCCGGATCATGGACCTCTTCAGCTCCCGCTTGGATGATGACTTCAGCTGGATCATGGACCTCTTCAGCTCCCGCTTGGATGATGACTTCAGCCAGATCATGGACCTCTTCAGCCCCCCGCTTGGGCTTGGATCAGGACATCGGAGGAGCTCTTCTGGATCGATCGGTGAACCTGGTATGGTGAAGATAAGGTAGGAAAATCTTCAGGGGCTTAGTGTTAGGTTTATTTAAGGGGGGTTTGGGTTAGATTAGGGGTATGTGGGTGGTGGGTTGTAATGTTGGGGGGGGGGTATTGTATGTGTTTTTTTTACAGGCAAAAGAGCTGAATTCTTTGGGGCATGCCCCGCAAAGGGCCCTGTTCAGGGCTGGTAAGGTAAAAGAGCTTTGAACTTTAGTAATTTAGAATAGGGTAGGGCATTTTTTTATTTTGGGGGTCTTTGTTATTTTATTAGGGGGCTTAGAGTAGGTGTAATTAGTTTAAAATTGTTGTAATATTTTTCTGATGTTTGTAAATATTGTTTTATTTTTTGTAACTTAGTTCTTTTTTATTTTTTGTACTTTAGTTAATTTCATTGTATTTATTTGTAGATATTGTATTTAATTAATTTATTGATAGTGTAGTGTTAGGTTTAATTGTAGGTAATTGCAGGTATTTTATTTAATTAATTTATTGATAGTGTAGTGTTAGGTTTAATTGTAACTTAGGTTAGGATTTATTTTACAGGTAATTTTGTAATTATTTTAACTATTTTAGCTATTAAATAGTTCTTAACTATTTAATAGCTATTGTACCTGGTTAAAATAAATACAAAGTTACCTGTAAAATAAATATAAATCCTAAAATAGCTATAATATAAATATAATTTATATTGTAGCTATATTAGGGTTTATTTTACAGGTAAGTATTTAGCTTTAAATAGGAATAATTTATTTAATAAGAGTTAATTTATTTCGTTAGATTTAAATTATATTTAACTTAGGGGGGTGTTAGTGTTAGGGTTAGACTTAGCTTTAGGGGTTAATACATTTATTAGAATAGCGGTGAGCTCCAGTCGGCAGATTAGGGGTTAATTTTTGAAGTTAGGTGTCGGCGATGTTAGGGAGGGCAGATTAGGGGTTAATACTATTTATTATAGGGTTAGTGAGGCGGATTAGGGGTTAATAACTTTATTATAATAGCGGTGCGGACCGCTCGGCAGATTAGGGGTTAATAAGTGTAGGCAGGTGGAGGCGACGTTGTGGGGGGCAGATTTGGGGTTAATAAATATAGGGGTCGGCGGTGTTAGGGGCAGCAGATTAGGGGTACATAAGTACAACGTAGGTAGCGGCGCTTTGCGGTCGGCAGATTAGGGGTTAATTATTGTAGGTAGCTGGCGGCGACGTTGTGGGGGGCAGGTTAGGGGTAAATAAATATAGGGGTCGGCGGTGTTAGGGGCAGCAGATTAGGGGTACATAAGTATAACGTAGGTGGCGGTTGGCAGATTAGGGGTTAAAAAAATTTAATCGAGTGGCGGCGATGTGGGGGGACCTCGGTTTAGGGGTACATAGGTAGTTTATGGGTGTTAGTGTACTGTAGAGCACAGTAGTTTAAGAGTTTTATGAACTGGTGTTAGCCCATAAAGCTCTTAACTACTGACTTTTTTCTGCGGCTGGAGTTTTGTCGTTAGCATTCTAACGCTCACTTCAGCCACGACTCTAAATACCGGCATTAGAAAGATCCCATTGAAAAGATAGGATATGCAAATGGCGTAAGGGGATCTGCGGTATAGAAAAGTCGCGGCTGGAAAGTGAGCATTAGACCCTTTCCTGACTGACTCCAAATACCGGCGGTAGCCTAAAACCAGCGTTAGGAGCCTCTAACGCTGGTTTTCACGGCTACCGCCAAACTCCAAATCTAGGCCTATGTAATTACAAAAAAATAATAAACACTAAATTACAAAAAATAACAAACAAAATTATCAAAAATAAAAAAGAATTACACCTAATCTAATAGCCCTATAAAAATAAAAAAGCCCACCCAAAATAAAAAAAAAACCTGGGCATATAATAAACTACCAATAGCCCTTAAAATAGCCTTTTGTGGGGCATTGCCCCAAATATATCAGCTCTTTTCCCTGAAAAAAAGAAACAAAGACCCCCCAACAGTAAAACCCACCACCCAACCAACCCCCCAAAATAAAAAAACTAATTTAAAAAAAATAATCTACCCATTGCCCTGAAAAGGGCATTTATATGGGCATTGCCCTTAAAAGGGCATTTAGCTCTTTTGCTGCCCAAACCCTAATCAAAAAAAAAAACACCCAAAAAAACCTTTAAAAATTTTTTAACACTAACCCCCGATGACCCACTTACAGTTTTTGAAGTCCCACTTGAACGATTTTCATCCAGGCGGCGAGAATTCTTCATCCAGGCGGCGAGAAGTTTTCATCCAGGCGGCATCTTCTATCTTGATGCCGGCGGCGCGGAGCGGGTCCATCCTGAAGAAATCCGGCATGGAGCATCCTCTTCATACGGTCGCCGCCGTGCACTGAATCTTCAATGCAAGGGAGCCGTTTCAAAATGACGTCCCTTGCATTCCTATTGGCTGAAAAATTTGATCCAACCAATAGGAATTAGAGCTGCTAAAATCAGCGCTGCGGAATCTGTTGGCGCTTTATAAATAAAGAATAATAATAATAATAATAATAATATTGGCTGTTCAAATCAGCCAATAGGATTTAAGCAGCTCTCATTCTATTGGAATAAAATGAGATTTACATGCCAGTTACCGAGATCGGTCATCAATTGCGCATGCAACCTCATATGTGTATGAAATCTCATGCACGAGCAAACTGATGCTAGTGCTCTAACGAGCATGATTGGTTGAGGGCTTCTGACCAGAAGATCAATTGTGCGCATTCGTTATTTGACAATGGCGACGCTGCATTGCATATAGCGAGTCAGACGACAACAGATGTTATTGGCTGTAATAGGTTAGTGTTAAAAGAAATCGAATAGTAAGGGGGGCTCGCAAGACTGGTGACCCTGTAAAGCTGCTGAAGTAGATTATCTTTATCTGCAAGTGTAAGTGGATGGCCCTAATTTAAACATGGAGTTTATTTTAAGCAAACTTCATTTTTCAAGTTTGCAATCTCTTTAATTAACTACAGCACTTTATATTGTAAAATATTTCCATGATGTGAGTAGGATGATCTTTCACCTGTCAGATATCTTACAGTTTGTATCTTCTGCACCTTTGATCCCCTTCAGAGGTGCTTGTGACCGCTGGCTAATCTGTCCCTACCAGATATCAATCACACACGTATCTTGTGTTATCAGAATACATTTGTGTTCCCCAGATAAGCTGTAGAAACTTACATTGTACTAGCTGAACAAAGTCTTGTTTTTATTGGTATATACTGAACATCACACAAGCAGGACACAGCTAGGTCACCAGTCTGCTAATCAGATACATAAAATCCCAAACAAGCTTTCTCCTTACATTACTGAGACCAGGACTTACATTACTGAGACCAGGACTTACATTACTGAGACCAGGACTTACATTACTGAGACCAGGACTTACATTACTGAGACCAGGACTTCCCCAGTTATAGCATTATAGTGAATTTACACAATAAACGTCTGTTGTGTGAAAGACACATGTGACTCTCATTAAAGTGGTCTTTATTTCATTATATATATTAACAGAGATGTTTAAAGAGGTCCAGATCTACCAAGCACCTGCCAATATACTACCAAAATGAAAATACTCACAGGGGACCATGTAGTAAAAATAAAACAGTTTATTCAACATTAAAAACAAACCCAACACATTTCAGTAGTTCTCAGCCTTTCTCAGGAACCAGAGTTTTAACCAATAGATGTAAAAACTGGGGCACAGAGATGGGTTTGTAGAATAAATTGATAATTGGGAGATCACGCGGCTGCTTGAGGGAAGTATTATTTGGGAGCTCTGTCTTTGTCTAAGATAGCACCTAAATCAATATTACGTCCACTCTAATTTCCCAGCGATATAACATGTTAACTGTTGTGATTTTTATTGTTCAGTAAAATTAAAAACATATAATGATTATGTTCTGTGTGTGCAATTACTATTTTCTATATCATACAACTATATTATAGCAACATGATGATTTCAGGACACCAATCATTAAGGAGACACAAAGCTATTTTTGGCACTAGTATCTTTAAAATGTAGCCATAACTCTATTGCTAAATCTAACCATTACCCAAACTCTAATGAAAACCCTAACGGTTACCCAAACTTTAGTGCTAACCCTAACCGTTACCCAAACTCTAATGCTAACCCTAACCATTACCCAAACTCTAGTGCTAACCCTAACCGTTACCCAAACTCTAGCGCTAACCCTAACCATTACCCAAACTCTAGTGCTAACCCTAACCGTTACCCAAACTCTAGCGCTAACCCTAACCATTACACAAACTCTAGTGCTAACCCTAACCGTTACCCAAACTCTAGCGCTAACCCTAACCATTACCCAAACTCTAGTGCTTACCCAAACCTTTACCCAAACTCTAGTGCTAACCCTAACCGTTACCCAGACACTAGTGCTAACCCTGTTACCCAAATCTAGTGCTAACCCTAACCTTTACCCAAACTCTAGTGCTAACCCTAACCATTACCCAAACTCTAATGCTAACCCTAACCATTACCAAAACTCTAGTGCTAAGCCTAATGGTTACCCAAACTCTAGTGCTAACTCTAACCATTACCCAAACTCTAGTGTTAACTCTAACCGTTACCAAAACCCTAGTGCTAACCCTAACCATTACCCAAACTCTAGTACTAACCATGACAGTTACCAAAACTCTAGTACTAACCCTAACTATACTCCTAGATTAAACAATACTCTTAATATAATCCAAATTATTCACATAAATATTTTAAGAAAATCTTATTAGGGTTAAAAGGTATATGGCAAGGTGTTTGACTGAAAAGTGCTATTATATATATATATATATATATATATACATGGGAATGTGTGTGTATACATGTGTATTTATGTGTTTAAAAAATGTATATATGTACAGTATATATACACACATATATATATACACATATAAACACATATATACACACATGCATATACACATAAACAAACACATTGGAGCCCTTCCCAGACAAATTTCTTTAAACATGAAAATTAATATTTGATCAATTTTAATATTTTTCATTATTTTTTACTGTGTTTTTAATGTCAATATATACCATTCCTTTCCAATGTTATTTACATGGAAGAAAATGTTCTTTGTATTTTTAAATATATATATATATATATATATATATATATATATATATATATATATATATATATATATATATATATATATATATATATATATATACTGTATATATATATATATATATATATATATATACACACAGCATATATACATATACATACACACAGTGTATATATATATATATATATATATATATATAAACACACACACACACATATATATATATATACAGTATATATATATATATGTATAGATATATATTTTTAAAAATTGTCAAGAAAGAATAGTGCTTAGATTAAAGAAATGCTTCTGTTTCAAAAAGAACTAATTTCACTTTGTATGCAGGCAATTATACAGTGTACAATACAAAGGAAACAGTCCTTGAAAGTAAGACTCCAAAGTTAGCGAAAAACTGCTCCCAAATGACCGCGGTATTCACAACGCACTTTAGGTCAGTCCCAATGGTTAGTTCATACTGACAGGTGGGCTTCACAAAAGATTACCAACATCAAAGGAGATGCCCGAAAATGACCGTGGTATTTACACCACTCTTAAGGTTTGTCCAAATGGCTTACACCCTTTTTAGATGAACTGTAAAAGCTTAATATGGCTTGGACTCTGCCGTATTGTTAAAAGGCTTTTCACTCTAAGATACTTTTAGCATAGATACAAAAAAAAAAAAAAAAATAAATGCAGCCAACGACATATGCGTTTCACCCCTTAGTGCTATACATACTGGGGCTTCACCAGGGCTTAGAATACCTTTGCTCAACCTTGATTTAAACACATTTGTTAGCCCCTCCTACTTAATTGGTTCCTTAGAATTTAAAGGGATATATACTAAGAATACATCCCTGTTCTAGACAAATAGTTCCTTTTTCTAAATCCATAGAATTGCACTATTTACATATATACATAGTAGTTAATGGTCATAAATTTAGATGTGGTGGAGATAGGGAATATACAATTAGGTTTTTCTTTAACTGTGACTCTATGGGGGTAGTTTACCTCTTGCACTGTGATTGCCCATTTTTCTATGTGGGTAAAACAAAGAGGATTCTGAAGGATAGAAACCAGGATGATATCACCTACAATAGGGACACTAATGTTGCGAGACATTATAAGGAGTACCATGATAGTGACACCTTATCATTGAAATGTATGGGCATAGATAAAGTTGACCCTTTTAATAGAGGGGGCACTCTATATATATATATATGAATTACATGGTGAGGTTTGTAACTTCTGATTTGCAAAAAAGTGCAAAAAATGAAAAGGAAAGAACAGTATAATATGTGTTTTGATATATGCATCTTGGAAATACTGTAAGGAAATAGAATCTGAGAATGTGTGTGCCTAAATTCTCTGAAATCCTAAAAAGAAACTTCTTATACTTTTTAAAATAGTACTGTTTAATTAACTACTATGTATATATGTAAATAGTGCAAATCTAGGGATTTAGAGAACGGAACTATTTGTCTAGAACAGGGATGTATTCTTAGTATATATCCCTTTAAATTCTAAGGAACCAATTAAGTAGGAGGGGCTAACAAATGTGTTTAAATCAAGGTTGAGCGAAGGTATTCTAAGCCCTGGTGAAGCCCCAGTATGTATAGCACTAAGGGGTGAAACGCATATGTCGTTGGCTGCATTTATTGTTTTTTTTATTTTTGTATTTATGCTAAAAGTATCTTAGAGTGAAAAGCCTTTTAACAATACGGCAGAGTGCAAGCCATGTTGAGCACAGTGTATCACCTGGCCGTGTTTTCAAGTAAAAAAAAAAGGATACAGTGCAACAACTTAGGCTACAAAAGATTTACTGGAAACCTTTCCAAACCAGGAGGCGGAACCAAGGCCAGCTGAGTTTATCATACTCGTGGGAGGAAACAATCTCTCTGTAAAAGAGAGGCCTGGATGGCGTTCAGCAGAGCCGTATAAACCGATCCTGGAAAAAAGGACTCACATCTATAAAGAAAGGTACTATTTCACAGTTCATCTAAAAAGGGTGTAAGCCATTTGGACAAACCTTAAGAGCGGTGCAAATACCGCGGTCATTTTCGGGAATCCCCTTTGATGTTGGTAATCTTTTGTGAAGCCCACCTGTCAGTATGAACTAACCATTGGGACTGACCTAAAGTGCATTGTGAATACCGTGGTCATTTGTGAGCAGTTTTTCGCTAACTTTGGAGTCTTACTTTAAAGGACTGTTACCTTTTTATTGTACACTGTATAATTGCCTGCATACAAAGTGAAATTCGCTCTTTTTGAAACAGAAGCATTTCTTTATATTGAAATTTTTTTATTGAAGTTTTCCATATGAACAGATAATTTAACAATAATAGACGGACCTTCCCAAGTTACAATAACATTTGTTACATTACATAGCACAATAAACATGAAAGTAGGCAAATTAACATTGTCTGCATATTGAGTAGTTTGTCTGACCTGGTCCGTCTTCTTGAAACAGTAATAAACTTCTGGTGTTTTCAGATTAGCATTTACATAAGAGATAGAAAGGAAATTAAAAAGGATTTTAGAGAGTAGAGAGGAGAAGAAAGAGGAGGGAGAAAGGAAAAAAAAATCTGAGGTGATCACTTGCGGTATCTGCTTGTGATTTCATCTATGCTGTATCAAACCTGGTTTCTAACACGCCTCCTCGTCCTCATTCTAGAAGCGTTTCTTTAATCTGGGCATTATGATCTATCTCAATTGCTCTTGAATAGTGTTGGGATAAAGGGTCATTATAATCTGGGGTATTATATGTATCTGTGCTAAGACATTATGAGTATGGCAACTCTAGGTACTTATCCTATATAATAAAAGGCCAAGTGTGTTTGTCCGAAGCTGTCATGCGCAGTAGAGACTGCGCGCGAGGACAAACACACCTGGCCTTCCAACTAACCTCCTCGGCGGCTACTTCTGGCTTTGCATGTGAAGTGGAGTGGGCGTGGCCGGCCGGGTGCATCGTGGGCGTGACCGGGTGTGTTGTGGGCGTGGCCGGGTGCGTCGTGGGCGTGGCTGGGCATGGCTGTATGTGACGCGGGCGGGGCCAGATGCCGACTGTAGCAGTAAGTGACA